>NC_057389.1:34156585-34428487 GCF_019320065.1 Cervus canadensis
TCTTTATCTTTCTGGCTTCCTTCACTCTGTATAATGGGCTCCAGTTTCATCCATCTCATTAGAACTGATTCAAATGAATTCTTTTTAATGGCTGAGTAATATTTCATGGTGTATATGTACCACAGCTTCCTTATCCATTCATCTGCTGATGGGCATCTAGGTTGCTTCCATGTCCTGGCTATTATAAACAGTGCTGCGATGAACATTGGGGTGCACGTGTCTCTTTCAGATCTGGTTTCCTCGGTGTGTATGCCCAGAAATGGGATTGCTGGGTCATATGGCAGTTCTATTTCCAGTTTTTTAAGAAATCTCCACACTGTTTTCCATAGTGGCTGTACTAGTTTGCATTCCCACCAACAGTGTAAGAGGGTTCCCTTTCTCCCACACCCTCTCCAGCATTGATTGCTTGTAGACTTTTGGATAGCAGCCATCCTGACTGGCATGTAATGGTACCTCATTGTGGTTTTTTTTTTTTTTTTTTTTTTTATTTTATTTATTTTTTTTTTCCAGTGGGTTTTGTCATGCATTGATATGAATCAGCCATGGATTTACATGTATTCCCAATCCCGATCCCCCCTCCCACCTCCCTCTCCACCCGATTCCTCTGGGTCTTCCCAGTGCACCAGGCCGGAGCACTTGTCTCATGCATCCCACTGGGCTGGTGATCTGTTTCACCATAGATAGTATACATGCTGTTCTTTTGAAACATCCCACCCTCACCTTCTCCCACAGAGTTCAAAAGTCTGTTCTGTAATTCTGTGTCTCTTTTTCTGTTTTGCATATAGGGTTATCATTACCATCTTTCTAAATTCCATATATGTGTGTTAGTATGCTGTAATGTTCTTTATCTTTCTGGCTTACTTCACTCTGTATAATGGGCTCCAGTTTCATCCATCTCATTAGAACTGATTCAAATGAATTCTTTTAATGGCTGAGTAATATTCCATGGTGTATATGTACCACAGCTTCCTTATCCATTCATCTGCTGATGGGCACTAGGTTGCTTCCATGTCCTGGCTATTATAAACAGTGCTGCGATGAACATTGGGGTGCACGTGTCTCTTTCAGATCTGGTTTCCTCGGTGTGTATGCCCAGAAATGGGATTGCTGGGTCATATGGCAGTTCTATTTCCAGTTTTTTAAGAAATCTCCACACTGTTTTCCATAGCGGCTGTACTAGTTTGCATTCCCACCAACAGTGTAAGAGGGTTCCCTTTTCTCCACACCCTCTCCAGCATTTATTGCTTGTAGACTTTTGGATAGCAGCCATCCTGACTGGCGTGTAATGGTACCTCATTGTGGTTTTGATTTGCATTTCTCTAATAATGAGTGATGTTGAGCACCTTTTCATGTGTTTGTTAGCCATCTGTATGTCTTCTTTGGAGAAATGTCTGTTTAGTTCTTTGGCCCATTTTTTGATTGGGTCATTTATTTTTCTGAAATTGAGCTGCAGGAGTTGCTTGTATATTTTTGAGATTAATCCTTTGTCTGTTTCTTCATTTGCTATTATTTTCTCCCAATCTGAGGGCTGTCTTTTCACCTTACTTATAGTTTCTTTTGTAGTGCAAAAGCTTTTAAGTTTCATTAGGTCCCATTTGTTTAGTTTTGCTTTTATTTCCTTGAGAAAGTAGAATGGAACTGGAGGAATCAACCTGCCTGACTTCAGACTCTACTACAAAGCCACAGTCATCAAGACAGTATGGTACTGGCACAAAGACAGAAATCTAGATCAATGGAACGAAATAGAAAGCCCAGAGATAAATCCACGAACCTATGGACACCTTATCTTTGACAAAGGAGGCAAGGATATACAATGGAAAAAAGACAACCTCTTTAACAAGTGGTGCTGGGAAAACTGGTCAACCACTTGTAAAAGAATGAAACTAGAACACTTTCTAACACCATACACAAAAATAAACTCAAAATGGATTAAAGATCTAAATGTAAGACCAGAAACTATAAAACTCCTAGAGGAGAACATAGGCAAAACACTCTCCGACATAAAACACAGCAAGATCCTCTATGACCCACCTCCCAGAATATTGGAAACAAAAGCAAAACTAAACAAATGGGACCTAATGAAACTTATTCTTTTTAATAAGAAAAAAACAAAACTCATTCTTCCTAAATCAGATTCCTCCATTTTTAGTCTTTCACCCTGCCAAGCAACAAAATTTTCAACACTGCAGTTGGGAGAAGATGCCTTAGATGATAAAAAAAAATATTTGTTTCCAAAATATTAAGTGCTACTGTGACTGAAATAAATATGTGCTCCAGACAAGAAACAATGTTCAGTGGCTCATCACTATAGCATGAGCTCCCACTGTCCTAACCTGATGCTTTACATTTTCCAGTCTTCTTTCCCTTTCTTATTTCTTTCTTGTTATTAGTCCTTTCTGTACCTTCTCTAATTCCATGAGATATTACTGATAATTCCAGATAAACCATGGTTGTATTTTTATATTTCTGACTTTTCATATCTTGTAACTTTTTCCAGAACACCCTTTCCCTTCTCTTAGCTGATGAACTCACTCATCAATTCCTCATTCAAATTCTTGCCTCCTCTGTGAAATCATGCCCATCCCCTCAAAAGGTGAATTAATTCTCCTATCTGCATTCTGCCATAGCTGTCTATTTATTTCTATTCAAATCCTTTCTGAGGACCGCTATTTTTATAGACTGTCAATAGGTCATATATAGGGACCCAGGGTTTCCATTTTCAGTAATTATGAAATATTGGGCAAAAGATGTATCGTTTCTGTAGCATTTCTGAGTTCTTATGTGCACTGTAAAACTTAAATTTGAAAAATACATTAAACTGTAATGTCTTTTTATGTAGTCATGAAATTCTTAAAGCCAGGAATCCCTTTCTGTGCAGAATACTGATAATTAGTAGAGCTAGTATTCTGCAGAATATCTGAGGAAATGTGGCTTATTTTATGGTTACCTATGTCAGTCTCCCCAAAGAGTCTGTATGCTCATTGTGAAGGGTGAGATAAAATGGAGTCACTTATGTTAAGGGATTTTAAAAAGGAGCCAGGAGGCCATTAAGGAAGTAGTCCTTTCACATTCTCATAAAGTAAAATATGAACTTTTGAAAAAGGGCAAACCACAAATATTCCAAGTATTCCTAGAACTCCTAAAGAATACCTACAACTTGTTCCAGAAAAGGCCTTTTGCTTAGTGATAGCCTTTGCTGTTCAGTCGCTCAGTCATGTCTGACTCTTTGGCTGTTTTTGTTGTTGTTCAGTCACTAAGTCATGTCCAGCTCTCTGCAACTCCATGGACAGCAGCATGCCAGGCTTCCCTGTCCTTCAGCATCTCCCAGAGTTTGCTCAAATTCATGTCCATTGAGTCGTGCTGCCATCCAACCATCTCGTTCTCTGTCCAGCCTCAGTAACCAATAATGTTTGGTTAAGACTAGCTTTCTGCCACCAACATCAATTAAAAGTCTTTGTTAAGAGAATTATGTAGACCTTCCCTTTTTTATCTCTAACAATCCTTGACTTTTCCTCCCTAGTGAGACACTATTTAGGTTGCTACCCAAATCTGTGTATCCTAAACTGCAGTTCTTTGATGACAATAAATGATTTTGCTTGATTGATGCTTCATAACATTTTTAGTTTCATAAGTAGGATCTCAAGCCATCTCAGTGTCATAGGACAAGCATCTCCTGGAACCAGACGCAGTTCCACCCGAGTCTTTTCATGCTCACCACTTCCACAAACCACTATATCCTTCAGCTCAGTCTCCTCTCAGATTCTGAGCTCCCTCCTTTGGTTGAGGTTTTCACCTTTCTTTAGGATCCGGTGGGCAGTTATCCTGGGAGATGATCATCTCATGGTAGTGACTCATGGCTACACCCCTCGACGGGTGTAGCCTACTATTGAGTCCTCTAATTTTTTTGTTTGAATGCTCCTTTAATTATGGAATTGTGCTTTACTAATTCCTCCCAAGAGGATTATCCTCCATCAGGAACACCAACTGGTTTTATGTTTTAAAACTACAGTCCTTTATCTCATAAATATATTCCTCAATAACACCAAGGATGATTTAAAAATACAGTGGCCACAATGGAGCTCTTTTAAAGTTTCCAAACTTGTTTTCCTGCACAATAAACTTAAAAACCATTGATCCAAACAAACTGAATGGAAGGCTTACTTTGTGCTCAGTCACTTCAGTCGTGTCTGACTCTGCAAACCCATGGACTATAGCCCGCCAGCTCCTTTGTCCATGGGATTATTCAAGCAACAATACTGGATTGGGTTGCCATTTCCTCCTCCAGGGGATCTTTCCGACCCAGGGATCGAACCCATGTCTCTTGTGTCTCCTGCATTGGCAGGCAGGTTCTTTACAACTGCATCACCTGGGAAGCCTTGAAATACTTACTTTAACTTGGCTTTTAAAAGCCTCTACATGAGTCTAGGACTCCAAAATCACTTCCCTCCAATATATAAACAATAAACTCTCTGTAAAGATTTCTCAGCCACGTAAGATGCATAATACTTCTCTGTTACCTCCTCCTGCTCCTCAAGTCTGTGTTACATCCTCCACTCCTCCCTCTTCTCTTTCTTTCTTTGAATTTCCTTTTTATCCTCAAGACTCTGATGACTCCCTCAGCCCTCCAGCCCCAACCTTTTCCACTCATCTGGCTTAAATTCATCTCTTTAAATTAAAGAAAGTGAAAGTGAAGTAGTTCAGTCATGTCCGACTCTTTGCGACCCCATGGACTCTAGCCTACCAGGTTCCTCGGTCCATGGGATTTTCCAGGCAAGAAAACTGGAGTGAGTTGCCATTTCCTTCTCCAGGGGATCTTCTTGACCCAGGGATTGAACCTGGGTCTCCCGCATTGTAGGCAGATGCTTTACTGTCTGAGCCATATAATAAATAATAATAATAAATAATAAAGGTATCACTTTAAATGCAGCTTATACACCTTATACTAATACAGAATTACAAGTTAGAGCCAAGAAATTTCCTAAGATTACTCACTGTTTAGCAGAGGGATTTAATATTGTCATTCAAATCTATGAACCTGAGTTTTCCTATTTTTATCAACTAATTTACATGTTCATGAGAGAAGGTCAGGCCACCATTGTATGGAAATCATCCTTTACAGGATCTTCAATAAACTCTATCAAATGACAAATCTAAAGCCAAAAGAAAAGCAAAAGCTTTATGAAGCTCTCCCTCTGGCTTTTCCAAAACCTGTTGATGGAGATAAAATCCAAGCATGCACTCAAAGGACTAATGAACCTATGCATGACTATTATAACAGACTTAAAATTGTTTTTAAGGAAAACTTCAGATGCCCTTCAGACAGAATCTACCAGAGGGTTTTCAACTATGTTTAAAATGGCCTCGATGAAGATCTCCACACTTTTAGCAAACTGAACTCAATTTATTTGGGAAACTATGGCAACTCCTGATTTGGTTAAACTGGCAAAACAACTGGCTCAAACCATTAAAAAGATCAAAAAAAAAGGAAAGAAAGGCCGCTAAAATCATGAATTTCCAGCTTCCATAGCTATGAGCCTCCTCCCAAAGTCCTTGGCAAATTAAATCAAAGGCTTCAAACTCTAAAAACGTTTGCCATTATCTACAAAAACCTGGTCATTGGGAAAAGGATTGTCTTAAGCTAAAACACATTAGAGATAAAGAGCCTTTTTATGAAAGTGAAAGGAGAGTGAAAAAGTTGGCTTAAAATTCAACATTCAGAAAACTAAGATCATGGCATCCGGTCCCATCACTTCATGGCAAATAGATGGGGAAACAGTGGAAACAGTGAGAGACTTTATCTTCTTGGGCTCCAAAATCACTGCAGATGGTGATTGCACTCATGAAATTAAAAGACGCTTGCTCCTTGAAAGAAAAGCTATGACCAACCTAGACAGTATATTAAAGAGTAGAGACATTACTTTGCCAACAAAGGTCTGTCTAGTCAAAGCTAAGGTTTTTCCAGTAGTCATATACGGATGTGAGAACTGGACTACAAAGAAAGCTGAGCACCGAAGAATTGATGCTTTTGAACTGTGGTGTTGGAGAAGACTCTTAAGAGTCCCTTGGACTGCAAGGAGATCCAACCAGGCCATCCTAAAGGATTTCAATCCTGAATATTCATTTGAAGGACTAATGGATGCTGAAGGTGAAACTCCAATACTTTGGCCACCTGATGCAAAGAACTGACTCATTGGAAAAGACCCTAATGCTGGGAAAGATTGAAGGCAGGAGGAGAGGGGGACAACAAAGGATGAGAAGGTTGTATGGCATCACCGACTCAATGGACATGAGTTTGAGTAGACTCTGGGAGTTGGTGATGGACAGGGAGGCCTGGTGTGCTGCGGCCCATGGGGTCGCAAAGAGTCGGACACAACGGAGCACCTGAACTGAACTGAAAACACGTTAAACAATCCTCCAATGTTAAGCCTTTAGCTTCTCCAATGAAGTAAAGCTGTTCCAAGAACAAAGAAGTTTTTCTAATTCTTCCCTTATGCACCTAGTTGAAACTTCTCTTATGATCAGAAATGAGGTCATTATTGTCTTAATCAGTACTGGAGCTACATTTCCCATACTCAACCCGACCAACCTCGAACACTCCCTTCCTCAGAGTTCTGAAAACATTCAACAGGTGGAAGTGTACAATAAACTCCTTACTGCTTACAGATCCCTTGCTTTACCCTTCTAACTTAGGCCCTAGACTAATATTCCTTTCTATTGATCGGCTTTGGCTCAGATGGTAAAGAATCTGCCTGCAATGTGGGAGACCCAGGTTTGATTCCTGGAGAAGGGAATGGCAAGCCATCCAGTATTCCTGTCTGGAGAATCCCATGGACAGAGGAGCCTGATAGGCTACAGTCCATGGGGTCACAAAGAATCAGACACAACTGAGCGGCTAACATTTTCACTTTCATTCCTGTCCCCTTACTAGGATGAGACTTTTTTGAAAAATACCATGCTACCATCTTTTTTTCTCAAAAGGAAGAAATATTAATAATTCTCAAACTCTACTCAGCTCATTTCACCTAGCAGTACTAAAAACTTTTCAATGCCCTTAACAGTTTTGAACCTGAAATCAACTAAGGAAAATAATAAAACCTTAATCCTCTTAGAGCAAGTTCCTGAAAATCTTTGCACAAAATCCACCACAGATATCCTGTGAATTCACTCAGCACTCCTGATAAAAATTTGAATAAATCCAAGTAAGCCTCTCTCCAACATTAGATAACACCCATTTAACCACTCTTGTAGAAATTAAGCTAATATAAAAGAAGGTAAGGCCCCAGGTATTATAATCCCTTACACTAGCGCCTGCAACACATCCATCCTCACCATAAAAAACAAAACAAACACACAAACAGAAAAACATGAATGAGGATTGATATTTGTTCAGGATCTCAGCGCCATTAATAACAATGACATCCCTCAATATCCAGTTCTCCCTCCTCTCTACATTCTCCTAACTTCCATTCCTATGGAAAGCAAATTATTTATTGTAACTGATTTTTGCAGCACCTTCTTCAGTCTCCCTGTAGACCCTGAAAGTCAATTTTTGTTTGCTTTTACTTGAGAAGGACAATAACCTTCTTGGACTGTCATGCCACAAAGCTATACAGAATTCATCCTACTTTTCACAGATTTTAAAAGGCAAACTTGATATATGAATCAACACTTTTGCAGTATACTGATGACACCCTCTTCCTCTCTCCTGCTAAAGAAGCATGTGAATGGGACAGTATTCACCTCCTCGAGCTACTAGTTATAAAAGACCATAAGGTCTCCAAGGAAAAACTTCAATTTGTCCAAACTCAATTTAAGTACTTGGGGCATTTAATTTCAGATCAGTGACTCTTTCTGGACCCTGACAGGTTCCAAAGCATTTTAAACTTCCCACAGCCACAAACTAAAAAACACCTTTTAGGAATTTCAGGGCTGACAGTATTTTACAGAAATTGGATACTTAATTTTTCCTTAATAGTTCAAACCCTCTACACCTCGCTAAAACCTGGTAAATCTGACCCTACAGAATGGAGAAAGAATGTTCATACACCCTCTGCCAGTTAAAAGAAAGGTTCCTCAGCCCACCTACATTAGGGCATCCTAATAATCAACTTCCATTTCCATGTGAAAAAGAAGGAAATGCCTTGAGGTCCTTACTCAGAAATATGGAGATCAGCACTAACTCTGGCTACTAGAGCCAACAATTAGACTCAGTCAAAGAACTTCCTCCTCGCATGGGAGTCAGTTCAGCCACAGCAGTCCTTGCCAAATCCACAGAAGAGATAGCCATGGGCTCTCCCCTCATCATTTAAGTTCCTAATGCAGTAGAAACTTTATTAAATTCCCACCACTGCAACATCTTTCTGCAAGCCACTTTATCTATCTCTTATGAAATCCTGTTGCTAACTTCTCCCCATATTATGCTCTCAATGTAGCAATATTAACCCTCCAACTCTCCTTCCTCTGCCTTCTGACAAAACACCCCATGACTGTTGACTGTGAGTGACCTACTATGACACCAAGGACGACTTGCAGAAAACTCCTATTATGAATGCTGAACTCCTGTGCTTTGTCAGTGGTTCCTCTTCAAGAAATGCTGAAGGGAAATGCTGCACTGGGTTTGTTAACGTAACTGTTTCAAGGGGGCTGAAGCATTCCCACTCAAGACAACCGCCTCACATCAACCAGCTGAACTATATGCTTTAACCAGAGCTTGGACTTCAGCAAGAGGTAAAACTGCAGACATTTATACAGACCCCATAAATAAAAGGCTATGGTTTTTCCAGTGGTCATGTATGGATGTGAGAATTGAACTATAAAGAAAGCTGAGCGCAGAAGAATTGATGGTTTTGAACTGTGGTGCTGGAGAACACTCTTGAAAGTCCCTTGGACTGCAAGGAGATCTAACCAGCCCATCCTAAAGGAGATCAGTCCTGGGTGTTCATTGGAAGGACTGATGTTGAAGCTGAAACTCCAATACTTTGGCCACCTGATGCAAAGGGCTGACTCATTGGAAAAGACCCTGATGCCGGGAAAGATTGAGGGCAGGAGGAGAAGGGGACGACAGAGGATGAGATGGTTGTATGGCATCACTGACTCAATGGACATGGGTTTGGGTGGACTCTGGGAGTTGGTGATGGACAGGGAGGCTTGGTGTGCTGCGGTTCATGGGGTTGCAAAGAGTCGGACACAACTAAGCTACTGAACTGATGATTTTAGTATGTTCTGGAAATAGAATTTCTAACTTCTGGAGAATCTCAAATTAAGAATGGATCCTTCATTAATGAATTACTAGACTCAATCTAACTTCAATCTGCTTTGGCCATAACCAAAGTTCCTGGACTTTTGGATTCAGAAGAAGATAATGGCAGCAATTTGGTTGATCAGGTAGTAAAGGCTGCCTTAAAATCTATCAAAACCAAGGTTCTTATAGCTAACATTAATTACTTCCTGACAAAAGATCTAAAGCTCATTTTTAAGGATGCCCAGTCTAGGGTATTTCACAAGGTGCTTTACTGGGCTAGCAATGGTAAGTTTCAGTCCACTGACCAATTTATGGTCTGGCCCAAATAAGAAACTTGTCTTGCTAGGGTCTACAAAATGACCCTGACAGAAATGGCTCATCAGATGACCCACTGGAGAGCTTGATAAACTTGTAAGTTCCATGAAATAATATGGCTGGGGATATATTCCTAGGGTCATCCAAGAAGAATAATTCACTTGTACTGTGTGTCTTAAATACAATACAGGGAAGAATATATACACAGTTCTTGGACATTTTGACTTAGCAAAAGGACCTTCCAAAGAATGGCAAACAGATTTTATTCAACTGCCTTCCCTGGCTGGAACATATTCCTAAATCCATATCCATCAATGAAAGTGAAATTAACTGCACTCTCTTGATGATGTAATAATGTGCCTCTATGCTGACACCTTTGAGTGTGATTACAGAAAAGAATCATGGACTTATCAATGTCTAGATGGGTGGTATATTGAAGGACAATATCTTTGCGGCTACCATAGTATTCCATTTCAAGTGTTTGTTAAAGAAAAACATAATGCAATTGCAGTCTCACAGGTCTGAATAAAATTTAACAACCCTCTTTTCAAACCCCATTTGTTGTTGTTGCTATTTAGTCTTCCAGCCGTGTCCGACTCTCTGCGACTCCATGGACTATATAGCCCACCAGGCTCTTCTGACCATGGAATTCTCCAGGCCAGAATATTGGAATGGGTTGCCATTCCCTTCTCCAGGAGACATTTCCAACCCAGGGATCAAACCCAGGTCTCCTGCACTGCAGGCAGATTCTTTACCACTGAACCACCAGGGAAGTCATGGTTAGGATCAATTTCTATTGTCAGGGAGATAATAGAACCAAGCCCTGATCACAGTTCTAGTCATTCCAGTGTTTGCAACCTATGTGCATTACTCAAAAAAGGGAGATACAAAGGCTTGATGAGCAGACCAGCCAAGAGCTACTACCATCCACCTCAGTTGTTTAAACATGGCCCAACTAAAAGACTATCCAGACACTTTACTCTTGGTGACATGAAGAAAAAACAAAACAAAACATTTTTTTGTTGTTGTGGGGAGAGCAGTGTCTCACTTTCTGTTTTGGCTTCAAGCATCTCTCTTCCTCTGTGAAGGAAGAAAGTTTCAAAAAGCAAAGCAAAGGGACAGAGAGAATATATACTTAGCTTACTGAAGCAGAAAGATGCTGAGCTTGTCCTTAAAATGCAAATATCTAAATCCTTCGAAAACCCGTAGAAGCTAGGTAACAAGAGAAACACCTGTCTGATACCTTAACCATGTCAAGTTATATCTTTATTCCAGGTGTCCTTTTTTTGGTAGAAACACAATTCGACCTCCAGACGGCTCATAAAATTTGGACAAAAATAGGCCGAGTTATACACAAGACTATTACAATTGACATAAATTTAACATTACTTAACACTTACCTTTTACACTCCACAGGAAAAAAAATTGGAAGAAGCACTCAGACTTTACTTTCCTACACTGCTTACTGAGAATTTTCCAGCCATCAAAGGCGCAGAGTTTAATTTTTTTGAGAGATAGAGAAAAATGAAGAATTAAAATTGTAATTAGAAAAATTGCTTCAATTAGAATTGCACTTCAAGATGCTTGAATGGATGGGCTAAATAAGTTCAGGCATCCATTAGTTTCAAAATTGAATTAAAATATACTGAGTACTAATTCAAAAATCTAAAAGCAGCCAGCTGGAATAGAATGGGAATCAACTGGGTCTAAGAGGGTAGGGCAGATGACACAAAAGAAGGAGAGATGATGGCATTTTGCTGACCTGAAAGAACAAAACAGAAATCTTAAAAACTGCTAGGAATTTATTACAGCCCATTATACTAATATTGCTGTTTACTCCCAGCCTGCATAATGGGGGGGGGGGGGGGGGGGGGGTCCCTTTGGATTCCGCAGAGCACACCAGCCCAGTTCTAACACTCCTTTCTGCTCCTTCTCCCAGGAAGCCCTTTTTCTCTGCCATTTGCGGTGTGCAGCAGAGATGACCTGTGGTAATTGCTGAAGACATTTTCACCCATATTTTTTAGCAAATGTAATTTCCTTTTGATGCAGCCACATCTTCTCCCCACCCTGCTGTGACAACGAACTCCAATAATCAAGCGACTAGCATTCAGATAGAGATCAAGTAAAGCAGCCGGCTGTATCACAACTTTTGACTTTCAACTCTGTACTTGGGTGCACATATTACCACATTTGAGGAAATGAAAAACATTTTTTCCTCTAATGAAAATAGCTTTTGGCCTGGGGTGAGGCTGGTGGAATTGTCCTGAGTTGAAAAAAAAAAAAAATTTTTTTTTCTTCATATAATTTGGCTCTAACAGAAGTCCTTTTAAAAAAAATTAGTGAGTCCTTTTCTGTAACACACATTTTCAAAGCACCCCATGATTAAGACATTCATTAATTATAGCACTGAAGAAATAGTCCTTATTCTTAAGACTGTCCTCCAAATATTGTGAATCTTTTTTTTTTTTAAGGAAAGGAAGGAGATGGAGGAAAGAGGGAGGGAGAAAGGGTTGCATATCAAGGAATACATAACAAATCACTTCAAAACTTAGAGGCAGGACCATTTGTTATGCTCACAGATTCTGTGGGTCAAAAATTGAGACAGACTTTGGAATTAACAGACACAAACCATTATATACAGAATGAATAAATGACAAGGTTCTACTGTTTAGTACAGGGAATTACAGTCAATATCCTGTGATAAACCATAATGGAAAAAAATATGAAAAAGAATGTATGTGTACGTATAACTGAATCACTTTGCTATGTAGCAGAAATTAACACAACCTTGCAAATCAACAATATTTCAATAAAATAAATTTTTTAAAGAAGTTAGAACATAGCAAGGACAGCTTGTCTCTGTTTCCTGCTGGTTGAAGCCTCTACTGGAAGACTTGAAAGCTGAGGGCTGGAAGCATCTAAAGGCTCAATGACTCAGCTGTCTGGCAGTCAATGGTGGCTATCACCTAGAGAACTTCACTGCAGCTAGTGTCAGCTGGAATATATACCCATGGCCTTTTTGCTTGCCCTGAGCTTCCTTACACAATGGCAGTTTGAAACCAATATTATGACTCCAAAAGACCCAAACATGCCTGTATATCACTTGCCCAGACACCCAGTAAATTGATGGACTAACATCTCCTTGGAGGCCAGCCAAGAAACAGTGTATCACTTGAACCAAGGTCACTCCTCACATGATGTCACCTTGGAAGGAAGAAAAAAAGGCTCCTTAAGAAGAAAAAATAGACTTGATAAGTTCCTAAACTTTGAACTGACTGAATAGTTACCCAAACAAGACTGTCTTATAACCAAACAGTTTGAGTTCACTTTAAACATGAAGTTTAAACATTTTCTGTAGTCAGCAGAAATGGGAGTCCAAGAACAAGATAAGTTATAAAAACCATAAAGATAGTAATTTTGTTTTGATGTCTGAGTTGAAATATACATGGTTGGCCCTACTAAACTAAGAATTTATTTAAACTTTCAATATATTAGGAAGTTAGCTTTTCCTTTGACCATTAGCTACTTGAAATGATAAACGTGACTCCTTTCTATTATTTAATCAATTTTCATTGAATATCTACTATGAACAAGGCATTCCAGTAGGCATTCAAAACCCAGAAATGAAGGGCATAGTCTCGTCCCTCCATGAGCTCAGAATCCATAGCATAATAAGAAAGCAAACAATTATTTTAATAGGGGAATTCCATTGGTCCCTTCACATCAGAAAAAAAAAAAAAAATCCCATACATGGTTTAAAACTTCAGGAGAGAATGACAGAATCAAAGTTGTACACAAATTAGGGAAATGTGCTAAATTCACAAATGGTTTATTATTATCCACTTAGCTCAGTCAGTGCAAACTACAATAAAGTCAGAACAGTGGATTCATTTAGCCTATATAATCCAGTTAACTCTGCATATGATAAACTCTTGCCCAAAGCTACAAGCTACATTTCCGTTTCCAGTCAGTTATCATCTTGAGAATGAATGATTAGGAGGATTGATGACCAACAGTATATGGTTGAAAGGCATTCATTTTCTCTGTAAGAAACATCTCTATACTTAAGAGTTTCCGACTGTGGCTCTGGTTCATCAGGTCACCATGAAGTTAGGGAGATGCAATTGACATCAATTATGGACCAGTTTGGAAATCTGGACATACAATATTTCACCAAATCTAAGACATCAATTGTAAGATGCACCACTGTTTTTTTACCACCAGGAAATACTGCTGCTGCTGCTAAGTCGCTTCAGCCATGTCCGACTCTGTGCGACCCCATAGACAGCAGCGCACCAGGCTCTGCTGCCCCTGGGATTCTCCAGGCAAGAACACTGGAGTGGGTTGCCATTTCCTTCTCCAATGTGTGAAAGTGAAGTCACTCAGTCATGTCCAACTCTTCGTGACCCCATGGACTGCAGCCTATCAGGCTCCTCCATCCATGGGATTTTCCAGGCAAGAGTACTGAAATACAAATCGTATCAAATAAACTATGACACTATGCCAAGACATTCTCACATCCCAAACAAAGAGATACATGAAGTGAGGTGAAGTGAAAGTCACTTAGTCGTGGCCAACTCTTTGCAACCCCATGGACTACAAGTCCCTGGAATTCTCCAGGCAAGAATATTGGAGTGGGTAGCCTTTCCCTTCTCCAGGGGATGTCCCCAACCCAGGGATCGAATCCAGGTCTCTCACATTGCAGGCAGATTCTCTACCAACTGAGTCACGATTTTATTTACCACCAGGAAATACAAATGGTATTAAATAAACTATGACACTATGCCAAGATATTTTCACATCCCAAATATAGAGAAGTAAACAATACAAGAAAAAAATCTCAGTTTATAATCAATAAAATACAGTATCACATGAGAAGTGTTGATAGATATCCAAGAAGCAATGATGAGACAAGTTCTTTAAACAACTTCACAACAGGAAGTACGAATGATCTTTAATACTTTTAGGCTCCATAGTCCTTGTCACACCCTGTAGAACAGTCTGGTTTGCAGCTTCCACTCAGGCTCTTCTGAGCCACCATCAGGTCAGTTCAGTTCAGTCACTCAGTCGTGTCTGACTCTTTGCCACCCCATGAACCACAGCACACCAGGCCTCCCTGTCCATTACCAATTGCCGGAGTTTACCCAAACTCATGTCCATTGAGTTGGTGATGCCATCCAACCATCTCATCCTCGGTCGTTCCCTTCTCCTATCCCCTTCAATCTTTCCCAGCATTGGGATCTTTTCAAATGAGTCAGCTCTTCGTATCAGGTGGCCAAAGTATTGGAGTTTCAGCTTCAACATCAGTCCTTCCAATGAACACTCAGGACTGATCTCCTTTAGGATGTACTGGTTGGATCTCCTTGCAGTCCAAGGGACTCTCAAGCATCATCTCCAACACCACAGTTCAAAAGCACCAATTCTTCGGCTCTCAGCTTTCTTTATAGTCAAACTCTCACATCCATACATGACTACTGGAAAAACCATAGCCTTGACTAGACAGACCTTTGTTAATAAAGTAACATCTCAACTTTTTAATACACTGTCTAGGTTGGTCATAACTTTCCTTCCAAGGAGCAAGCGTCTTTTAACTTCATGACTGCAGTTACCATCTGCAGTGATTTTGGAGCCCCCCCAAAATAAAATGTGTCACTGTTTCTTTTGTTTCCCAATCTATTTGCCATGAAGTGATGGGACCAGATGCCATGATCTTAGTTTTCTGAATATTGAGTTTTAAGCCAACTTTTTCACTCTCCTCTTTCACCTTCATCAAGAGGATCTTTTGTTCTTCTTCTCTTTCTGCCATAAGGGTGGTGACATCTGCATATCTGAGGTTATTGATATTTCTCCTGGCAATCTTGATTCTAGATTGTGCTTCTTCCAGCCCAGCCTTTCTCATGATGTACTCTGCATATAAGTTAAATAAGCAGGGTGACAATATACAGCCTTGACGTACTCCTTTTCCTATTCAGAACAAGTCTGTTGTTCCATGGCCAGTCCTAACTGTTGCTTCCTGACCTGCACACAGGTTTTTCAAGAGGCAGGTCAGGTGTCTGGTATTTCCCATCTCTTTCAGAATTTTCCACAGTTTGGAACAACAGACTGGTTCCAATTTGGGAAAGGAGTACATCAAGGCTGTATATTGTTACCCTGTTTGTTTAACTGCAGATGGTAACTGCAGTCATGAAGTTAAAAGACGCTTGCTTCTTGCAAGGACTTCCCATTTTGAAAATGAAGACACACTCTCAGGACCACACAGGTAATAAATAGCAAAGCCCAAAGTCCACACATCTCGGTGGTCCTCTCCCTGAGTTTTCATGTCAAGGGGAGACCTACCAGAGAGAATCAATGTCAAAGGCAGGGAACAAAGAGGCTGACATCATTTGTGACATTAGAGAACAACAACTCAGGGCTGTATTTGGGGATGGAAGGACTAAGAAAGAAGAGTTTCAATGACTCAATCAGATTTAAATATTTTGTGTGTGTGTCTGTGTGTGTGTGTGTGCATGTGTGCGCGCACGCGCGCGCACACTCAGTCATGTGACCCCATGGACTATAGCCCGCCAGCTTCCTCTGTCCAGTAGATTGTCCAGGCAAGAATACTGGAGTAGGTTACCAATTCTTCCTCTGGGGGATCTTTCCAAACCAAGGATCAAACCCAAATCTCCTGCACTGCAGGCAGATTCTTTACCCCTAAGCCATCAGGAAAGACCTTACATATTTAAATCACTTACAAATCTACAATTCAAACTGGACTCTAGGGTGTTTTCTCAAGAGCCTCCAGCTATGTCTTAGAGAAGGAACAGAAATGAATCTAAACTGCCACTCTCAAAATTATTTTTTTAATTGTTGGAAAGTGATGTTATTACTATTAAAAAGTAACACTATATATACAGAAAAATCAGGAGGATTACACATCAATAAATAAAGATTAGGTTTGTGAGGGGAAATGGGGAGTGATTGTTATAGGCATTTTTTTTTTCCCACATTATATACCTAATGTTTGAATTCTTGACATTGAGCATGTATTACTTTTATATTTAGGGAAAACAATGTGGCTTGAATTTTCTAATTATTGCAAGAAAATGAAAGATCGGGGGGAAAAAAATGTTTACAATGCAAGAGTCATTTAAGAAAAGTCAAAGATTTTTATAAGGTTTAAAAATAGAAGTAAAGACATTCAAGCCAAGGAAAAAGGACTGGTATTTTAATTACCAGTCCTCTCGTCTTTCATTTTCAGAAAAAGATATGGTATGGGGAGGACAGAAGAGGAAAGAGGACATTTTCTTATTACTTGGAAGAAGAGGATTCAAAAAGAACAAAGGAGCTCATTGACAGGTCTAACCGTAGACATGCTATTAGAAGGCAGAGGGAAAAAAAAGGAGAATTCGGAATCAGAGGCATTTGTTTCATCTGTCACATTTCCTTCTTCACCAAGGCACAGTGAATTTGCAAGCCAGCTACTAAAGAAGAGTGGCCAACTAAAACAGGAAGAGGGAGCAGGCACCAGCTATTCCCCCTAGGAACTCAGTCAATTAAATGCAGCCTGGAAGGGATCTAATCTAATATCAAAGAGGCTGTCAAGGGATCAGTTCCCCAGAGTTTAGGGTTAATGATGTAGGGCATGGCAGCCTGGCCAGGAGCAGAGAAAAAGAAACCTCACCCAGATCAGGTGTAACTAGAAAAGGCCACAATAAAATAAAATAAGCATTTCCCAAAGTAATAGAGGACCTTGGGCAAAACCTTCTGCAGACATGTCACATTATCCTCTGCTTGCCGCAGTCGTCAAGGGGTTGGGTTCTCCAAAATTTAACATGTTTCACTGTAAATCAAGGGTCTTTTGCCTAAAATCAGCAGTAGCATTGAAGAATGACCTCCCTTGATATCATTCATAAATCTTGGGATATTAATCTAGTCCAAAGTAAATCCTTCTTTTACCAGGCTCAACCAAAAGCAGCATATTAATCCTTAAGTTTTTATACAAAAGAGCTCTGAGATGAAAGTCAGTGGTAAAATTGTATCTAGAAATTTGAGTGTGAGTTAATTACCTACCAGTCCACTTTGGTGAAAATCAGTGACCAAGACAAATGGAGACAAGGTGAACTACTAAATGCTAGGCCTTCACTAGCTGTGGGCAACAGAGCCCTCCTTCTGAAGGGCTCTGAATCTGTGAGAAGATTCTCCCACTACCTTCCAGGCCAAGTGAGAGAGATGAAGAAGGAAACACAAACAACCTATTCAAGTAAACAGGCAGACAGACTGCAGCCCATATTGAGTATGTAATCTTTCAAAGTTACTAAAATTCATAGGCAACTTGCCTTTTTGGTTTCATGAATTTCATTTCCCACAACAAGCTAGAGAAGGTATCTTAAAAGTTCATTCCATCTGAAGGATGATTCCCTTCCCTTTTTCACCTCCTCCTTCCTAACCACAATCCAGGAGGTATACTGATAATTAGCTTTTAGCTGTGTACACTGACAGAAAAAAGGAAAGGAAAAAAAAATAAAGGCCCATGATGCCCTTTAAGCCTTTGACAGATGCTATGCTTTTCATTTTACTCAATTCTTTCATTTAACTATTTTGTTAAACTATTTGGTGATTTAGCTTTTTTATAATCAGTAAATATTAAGTCAGATAAGAGAAAGGCAATACGAAAGACACAGAGAGAGAGGCCTTGGTTAACCTTTGCTGGAATCACTCTCTCTGATGGAAATCAAAGAACAAACAACTCAATAGAGCTGTAATGGGCGCTTTGGAGAGAGAATAAAAAATACAGTGTATTCCTCAAAGCCTCACCATTACTTCAAGCTTAATGGGTCTGAAAATAGTAGTTAAAAAGGAATCAACTACTTTTCCCTTTTGGAAAAACATGTTAACTCTTCTAGAATATCATTTAGAGACCCAAGTGAGCCAGTTTACTCAATGGTGCATAAGTGGCCTCTAAAAATTAATGGACCTTGCAGATGTTGTTACTTATTACCTGATGCTGAGGTCTAAGGCTAGGCATTGTTGAAGGGGGAAAAAAAGGTGGGGATACACAGATGCTCACATTGGCAAATGAATGAGTTTTGCAATAGTCTGTTATCCAATGCTGAGAGTACAAATGACTTTCATGGACAATATTTATTTAGCACTTACTGAATGCCATACATTAGGTTCATCCCCTTACATATGGTAGCATATTTAACCTTCACAACAACAGTGTGAAGTAGGTCCTGCTATTATTTTTGCTTTACAGAAGGAAATTGAACCTTAGGAAGATTTTTAAAAACTGATCCAACAAAGCCCCACAGAGGCAAATTTATGGGCATCAGAAAGTGAAAATTGCACAGTAAGAACACTAAGCACTTCTGTTTCTGGACAACTGCTCAGAGGTCAAAAAAGTCACTATGCTTCTCAAAATAGTAAATGGAAAGCCGAAAATGCATATTAGTACACAATCTCAGGAACACTGTGAATTCCAACCACAGAATTCAGAATAAACCACAAATAGCAATGGAGAATTTAACACCAAGGGAAAACCACAAGCAATTAATATTACTAACCTCACATGGACATTATAAAACCATATTTATGAACCTCAGACTCACAGACCCTCTGGATCATGACCCTAGAAGTTTTTGTGATGGCAATAAAGCAGGATATGATTAATGTTAAACTAAACTGTCATATTCATGCCCTTTCATTTGACAATCCATCATGTAAATGCAACAGAACTAAAATACAGAAATTTGTCAATGTTCATGGTGTTTGGCTTGGAACTTCTTTACAGACCCAGTACTCATAAGATCTGTTTGATGTTTCTAATCACTACCAAACTCCCAAATCTTTAACAAAGGTAATAAAGAGAGTAGTGTAGTCATTATACTTGATCTATTGGATTTTCACATTCATCTACAAAGAAAGTTTCTTTGAACCAGTCATGGTCTATCTTTACCTAGGCTCTAGTACCTGCATAAGAGAGATTAAATTACTTTTTAGTAAGTGACTTAAATAGGATAAAAAATACACATACACACATCATGCACATATGCATGTATATATGCAAACATATCTACTTGCATGTATATATATATATATATACACATGTATATGGCCATAAAAAAATGACAAGTCTTTACCTAAGAACAATTTCAAGTGTTTATATGACCAACAAGCCAAATTCTACAAGTGTCATCAGCAATAAACAATCTGATCCTCATCTTACTTGTCCAGTATGGAGACATACTGACCATCTAGACTGATGAAGAGACTAACCTGTGAGCAGAGACTGCAAAACGACTTGCTTTGGAAGGCTGTGAAAGGACATCACCAAAAAAAAATTTTAATGGCATGTACAAGGAAACAGATTCATTTAAACTTCAAAATGCTACAGCAGAAACAGTTCTGAAATATAAATGGGTTACATGTGTGTGCTCAGTCGTGTTTGACTTTTTGTGACCCCATGGAGTGTAGCCCCACCAGGCTCTTCCGTCCATGGAATTTTCCAGGCAAGAATACTGGACTGGGCTGCCATTTCCCTTCTCCATAAATAGGTTAAGTACATGGGAAATAAAAGCATTCCTTCAAATAGAATGCAACAATCTTACAAAAATAATTACCTTCTCCCCAACTCCCCGCCTCCCTCCCTCCAAAAAAAAAAAAACAAAAAAGAGAGACAAGACAACTAAATGTAAGGTAGTAACCTAGATGGAATATTGGAACAGAAAAACAAAAGGCAGTAGTTGAGCCACAAGGGAAGCTCCAGGTAAAAACTAAAAAATCTAAATATACACATATGCCCAGTCACTTTAGTCGTGTCCAACTCTTTGAGACTCCATGGACTGTAGCCCGCCAGGCTCCTCTGTCCATGGGATTTTCCAGGCAAGAATACTGGAATGGGTTACCATGCCCTCCTCCAGGGGGTCTTTCTGACCCAAGGATTTAACCCACGTTCCTGCATCTCCTGCACTGCAGGCAAATCCTTAACCACTGGGCCACTGGGGAAACCCAAATGAAGTACAGACTTGGTTAATAATAATATATCAATATTGGTTCATTAACTGTGGCAAATTCACAATACCCATGATTGTGATATGTTAATAATATATCACCCATGTAATATGTTAATAACTGGAAATCGAGTGTGAGGTAGAGCTCTCTGTACTGCTTTTGCAACTTTCCTGTAAATCTAAAACTATTCTAAAATTTAAAAGTTTATTTTTAAAAATCTAGCAGCAATGATACCTTTTGGCAACCACAAACCTATAACCTCTCCATCTGTCCTAAGGAGAGGAAAATAAAGCTTATCTAATTTACTTCCCCAGGTTCACCTTCTCCTTTCTAGCCATGGTGGATCTTTCTCCCATCTTCAAGGATAAGATTCTGGATGTGCTGTTCCAGGGCCAGAAAAAACTCTCCCTGATTTTCACTTTCTTTTCTGACACTTTCTTTTCTGTCTGAAATAATCCAAAAGACCTATTTCAAATGCTCGGCCACACATATACAAAAGCCATCCTGAAAGAGCAGAGTCGCATATCCAATCTTTCTTTGACTTTGGTAGGAACTGGCAGAAAGATAGCTGATTCATAAGGCAAATAGATAGTGGGAAATGCTCTCAACCAGAGATACAGATGAGGCTCGAGCATTAGGAAATGTTAACTTTCTACTCCTGTCTCATTTTCGTTTTTGATGCCCATCAGGCTTTCTCAGCTACCTGGAGCCCAAAGCTGCTCAGCTGCTTTGCGCCAGCCTTGCAACTAAACAGCAATTAAAACAGCCACTAAGAAGCCAGGAGCCATGCAAGGTGGAACGTTCCTGTCTGCAGAAACTCTGAAACCGATTCCAACAACTACAAGTCAGGGCTGCTGGTGGTGACAAGCATGGCAGATCTGTACACTCTTGTTTAAGTGCCAGGAGGACACACGATGCTTTTGATTTCCATGAATCCATAAAGGAAATATAACCCAAACTTCTCCAAAGGGATAGAAAGAGAAAAAAATACTAAAATTTAAACAGGGACTGGTTACAAAAGCCAAAGCAAGTGGGTGGGGAAAGAGGCGGGCATAATTTTGCATGTTTTTTTCTCCCTTTTAGGACCTGGAATAAGTGTCAGGCTGAAGATGTAGTCAGTTCCCTAGCCTTCTTTGTAGTGCTCATTACATTTGTCATTATTAATATCTATGCTCCCTGCTGTAATACTGCAGGGATCGTTCTGTTAAATCCCCACAACCTTCCTTAGTGCTGTTATACACAGTAAATGCTCAGTAAACAAACTTTCCTATGTTTCTTATCTAGTTCTTTAACTGCTTTAATGCAACTAAGTGTATATTTTTTTAACTCTACTTCCTGGTCTTAATAAAAATCAATTTTCCTTCAGGGGCTCAGCTATCTTATCAATGAGGGAAAAAATGGTTTTAATTACAATTTCCCAATCTACATTATACCCAATGATAAAAGACTTTAATCAGGAATGTACTTATAATTAATTTGTATTTTAAAAGGCATAGAAAACATCTGTCAGTCACCTTTGAAAGACGTGGCTAAATGACTCTTAAACACTGCCCTTAATCCAGCCACAGGGAGTATTAAATATTTAGGAGTGTGGTGGTGTCTAGTTTGTCAGAGCAGTTCCATTTAAATTATGCTCCCCTGTTACCAATTGGAGCTGATGATTTAATTAGGTGGATGGAGTGAGTTACAATGACCATTAATAAGCTGTGTTAATGTCATCAAAATTCCTATTCTCCAGAGTTGAGGGAATGGCAAAAAAAAAAAAACCTGCCTAGTGAGGAAGGCCACCCTAGTGTGGCCTATTTCTCACAAAACTCATTCCTTTCTTCCCCCTCCAGTAATTAGCCTTGTTTTGTTTGGTATGTTCACACTAATTACCACAACATATTTATTCTGCTTTGTATAAAAGATTGCTTCATTTGATTACATTTGCAGAGAGTCTACATAGTGTAGCTATTATAAAGTGTCCAAAGGATGCTTTTGGGTTCTTTTCCCAAGGCATCCATAAGCACTGTTCGTATTGTTTAAACTGTGTCAAATAAAGAGTTCAGAAAACCAATATGCAAATAAAACTAAACTCTTTAAAGACTATATATTGCAGTAACCATTTTAGAACACTTTATCTTGGAGGGCTTCCCAGGAGAGCAAGTAAAGCATCCACCTGTCAGTGCAGGAGACGCAGGCGATGCGGGTTTGACCCCTGGGTCAGAAAGATCCCCTGGAGAAGGAAATGGCCATTCACTCCAGTATTCTTCCCTGGAGAAATCCCATGGGCAGAGGAGCCTGGCAGGCTACAGTCACATGGGGTCACAAAGAGTTGGACACGACTGAGCATACACACACACATCTTGGATGGGAAACACCAAAAAGTTTTCCATCTTCTAAATGAAAATTGTTATAGAAGAATGTCTGAGAAGAATATCATGCAGGACCCTGGATTTGCTTCGGAAGCTGACAGCACCTGGAGAATTTACCTGCATCCTGCTCAAAGGGCACACAGACAAAGACACTGAGAAGGAAGAGAGAATCCCATATCCACTTGTGACCTCCTGATCTTAGTGATTCCACACGGCACCCACAAATAAAAGAGGTTTTCTCTTTTCATCTGCTAAGGTGAAAGTCATCTCAGCAATGAAGAATCCTATTTCCAACTCCCCAATTATCCACAGGACAAACCCTATACCATTCACTCATACAGATAAGAGAAAAATGGAAATAGGGTTAGCCCTCAGAATAAGAACAGCAGTCTTGAAAGAGAGCCTCCAAAAAAGCCCAACTATCCAAAGTAATTGCCTTTAAACCTGACAGGAAACTCTCACAGGCATTCATTATTTATAGGAGCCTCCGCATGGAAATGGATTAAGACTCACTTGTCCTCAAGGAAAGAAACATTAGACAACTAATTCAATAGAAAGGATTAGTTTATCTCTTGAAACAATTAGAGTCACCATCACCAAGAAAAAGTAAAGTGGCCTGAAAAGTGCACCATGAGGCCAACAACTTTTATTTGAGAGGAGGAAGGACAACATCAGGAAAGTCCCGTGCAAAGAATTCAATGAAGGACACACTGCCGGACACACACTCTCATTAACAAGAGACCCTATAGACATCCATTCATTCTTTCAGCAATGTTTTACCAAATAAGCAAAATATACATAGTCCTGTACTTGCACTAAGGAGGAGGAGGAGAGAATGTAGCATTTGAATGACTACCACTTATGTGCCAGCAGCTTTACCTCGGTTTCCTTGTTTCTTCATCACAACCTCATTTTTCAGGCCACTTTACTTTTTCTCGGTGATGGTGACTAAAAGGTTGTCATCTTTACTATACAAGTGAGGAAGCAGATGCCCCAGGCACTAACAATCTATGCGAGATCACACTCACCAAAGGGCAGAAGCAGCATCTGAAATTCCCTCTGCTGACTCAGATCCCCATGCAAGTTCCTGCAGGAGAAATAAAGACATCACCTACCCTCCAGAAATAGACCCACAAGCCAAGCAGAAAGGGCGCAGATAAAGTTCACTCTGATAAATGTTTCTGTGACATTGCTTGGAGAAGGAAATGGCAACCCACTTCCAGTATTCTTGCCTGGAGAATGCCATGGACAGAGGAGCCTGGCGGGCTACAGTCCATGGGTCACACAGAGCTGGACACCACTGAGCAACAGTGCTGTGGAAAGGCGGAAAGGCACGTAAAGTGTCTTAGTTGATAAATAGGGAAGATTTAAAAGAACTGAAATATCAGCTGGGCTTTTGACTGGTGACTCACAAAGTACTCCAGAAGAAAAACAAAATATAAACAAAAGCACAGAAACAAAAATGTACAATGGAGGTTTGGGACACAAGAGTTGATTGATTGGAAAATAGGGTACAAGGAAGGACTTCCTTGGTGGCTCAGATGGTACAGTCTGTGTGCAATGCAGAAGACTAAGCTTTGATCTTTGGGTCAGGAAGATCACCCCTGGAGAAGGGAATGGCAACCCACTCCAGTATTCTTGCCTGGAGAATTGTATGGACAGAGGAACCTGATGGGCTATGGCAAATACTTTCAATTTTCACAAGTAATATGCAGTGGGTAATTCACAACATCCACTTTGGATTCAAATTCCACTTGACCACTTGCTAGCAGTGTGAACCTCTGCAATTTATTTAAGCCCTCTAAGCCTCAGTGTTCTCATCTGTAAAATAAGGACAATGACACATATGCCAAGTTTTGTTTCAAAGATGAAACAACATGACATGTATCAAGCCCTTACAATGATTCCTCAAACATGGGAAGTGAACGCTAGCGGTTGTTACTCTATGGAGATCATGAGAGAGAAACTTGAAAAAGAAAGTTGGGACCATACTGAAGACTGGTGTGAATGTCACAAAGAAGAGTCTGAACAATGTATCATGGGCAATAGAGAAATAACATAAAGCTTTTGAGTCAAGGAGGTCTATGATGAGTCATACTATCGTAAGAAGAATGCGGCAGTGGTATCCATGATGGGCTGCAGAAAAAAAAGATGAACATAATGAACGCACCAAAAATATTCTATAATTAGCCCTCTTACAGAGGCAATCTTCAATTAATAAACTAAACAGTGACTGATACTATAAATGGCTGATCCTACAAATTCACTGACTCTGCAGTAATAGGAGATGCATAACTGAGACCCTAGGACAAAAACTCACTATGTACTTGGCAAATATAAATTAAGTGTCTCCAGTCTTTTATGCTTTATGATAGATGTTTGAGATAGAGTCCTGATTGTGACATTATTCCCACCCTCAGTGCACTCAGTCTAGTATGAACTCCAATGGTATGTGTATCAGTTGCTCAATAAATAGTGAATGGAAGAATCAAGTGTAATCACACCAATAGTATTTCTAAAGGTCAAAAAACCAGCATTAAAATTTCAGACCCAAAATTCATTAAATTTGTGACTTGAATGAATTTATTTAGTATTCTCAGCCTCAGTTTTCCTTACCAGTTGGTACTTGCATGTGTACTGTCCTGTCCAACTCTCTGCACGCCCCCAGACTGTGTCCACCAGGCTTTTCTGTCCATGGAATTTCCCAGCCAAGAATACTGGAATGGGTTGCCATTTCCTTCTCCAGGGGATCTTCCCGATCCAGGTATCAAATCTGCATCTCTTGCATCTCCTGCATTGGCAGGTGGATTCTTTACCACTGAGCCACCTGGGAAGCACATATTTGTTGACAGTAGGCTGTATATGTTGAAGTATCACTAATTCTATCTTTGTAATGGTTGAAAACAGATATTTTAATTTGTTAAGTGAAATTATAGAAACAAATCCAATACTACAGTCGATATTGTAATGAAGTGAAGTCGCTCAGTCATGTCCAACTTTTTGCGACCCCATGGACTATAACCCACCAGGCTTCTCCATCCATGGAATTTTCCGGGCAACAATACTGGAGTGTGTTGCCATTTCCTTCCCCAACAATAAAAGCAAATGAATTTTTAAAGATCTTTTTGATGTGGATCATTTTTAGTCTTTATTGAATTTGTTTCAATACTGCTTCTGTTTTACCCTTGCAATGGAAGATGGAATCTTAGCCACTGGACCACCAGGGAAGTTCCAAACTCTTACAAAAAGCAAAGAAAGGAAAAATAACTATCAAGTAACTAACCAAGTAACTATCCAAAAGTAACTAACCAAGTAACTATCAAGCCAAATGAAGTCATAGAAACCGATTTATTTTAGATAACATACACTTGAAAAGAAAAATATCATAAGGAACAAAAAAAGGATATTATAAACAGGTTAAAGGAGTAAAAAATCGAAACAAAAAAAATGTGATAGAAAGGGGGAGGGAGGGAAGGAGGAAAGAAAGAAGGAAGGAAGAGATGGAGGGAGGGGAGAAAGGAAATAAAGGACAGAAGCCAAGGAACTTGAAATAAATGACAAAATCAAAAATAAATATTAGCAAATCCCTGGAAAGACACATCAAGAAAAATAATTTAAAATGTATATATCAGAATTAGAGTGGGTAAATTATTACAATATAACATGTATCAAAAATATTAAAATGTTATGGAAAAACTACAGTAACAAATGTGAAACCTAGACAAAAAGCACACATTTTCAGAAATATGTAAAATGTCAAAATAGGAAAGTTGAACAGGCCAACAGTCATCAAATAAATTAAAAGAGGTAATCCTGACAGTTTGTTTTCTGTCAAGCTAAAAATGGCGTGTTAAGCTAGAAGATTCCCAGAACCCTCTTCTCTGAATGATTCTGAGTTAGTGCCTGCCAAAAGAGAAATGTGTAAACGATTGGAAGGTGGAAGTGAAGTGGTGTCGTTACGCTCTGAAGGTTGTCAGAGTCACATGTGGTGACAGACCAGTGGTATGCTGGAGCCAGCCTGTGCCAGTTCACAGAAGTTCATTATGCTTACTTCTTCACAACTTATCCTTCAGAGACCATATTGCTAGCTTGAAAACGGACACAGTGACAATATTTACACCACAGATATTGGCAAAGACAAATCAGGAAGCCCTCCTCCCTTCACAACTCCCCCACAGAGAGCCTGTTGTCAAATGTTTTCAACACACCACTGTGAAAGATACAAAGCCTTCAATAAGTTTCCTGCTGATCAGTAGTAACCCTGGGCTTATTGTCCAGTGCCTTGAAGACAATGATGATCTCTATCTTAAGAATTCAAGGAATTCTAGCAAGTGTAGGGACTTCCCTGGCAGCCCAAGGTTAGGACTCTGCATTCTCACTACTGAGGGCCCAGGTTCCCTCCCTGGTCGGGGAACCAAAACCTCACAAGCCATATGGTACAGCCAAAAAAAAAGACATTCTAGCAAGTATAAAAAGAATGTGAGCTCCTTGGAAAGACACATCAAGAAAAATAATTTAAAATGTATATATCAGAATTAGAGTGGGTAAATTATTACAATATAACATGTATCAAAAATATTAAAATGTTATGGAAAAACTACAGTAACAAATGTGAAACCTAGACAAAAGAATGTATCGCATATATAAAAAGAATGTATCGCAAGGCTAAGTATTAAGCTAAAACTAAATCTGGATATAAGAATATGACATTATAGGATCATTTCAACATATGAACATAGATCCCAAAATCTTATATAAAACACAAGCTAAATGCTTTAATTCTATACTAAAATGAGTACATCATAATTTAACAGAATTTTCCCCAGGAATGTAGCAATTGTAACATCAGAAAATCTAAATCACCATAACACACCATGGTGGTCTTAGTCACTAAGTCGTGTCTGACTCTTTGTGACCCCATGGACTAGCAGCCTGGCAGCCTCCTCTGTCTATGGAATTCTCCAGGCAAGAATACTGGAGTTGGTTGCCACTTCCTTCTCCAGGGATAAGGCACCATATTAATGGGCTAAAGCAGAAAAAAAAAAAAAAAGACATGATCATTTCAATAGAGGCAGAGGAGGCCTTATACAAATCTCAATAATTTATAGGATTATTGTTTTGAAAACTGAGGAAACCTGAAGTAGAAGGGAACTTGTCTAATTTGATAAATATCTGCCTAAATTTCCACAACAAATACATAATCAATGGCACAAATGGAGACATTTTCCTTTTAACATCAGAAACACTGCCACTCCTCAACATTGTACTAAAAGCCATCAGTCATAAGAAAGCCACAGCTCAACATCATAATACAAATATAAGTATGAGGATTTTGAAGAGGTAAAATTATATTATTTAGTAAATATTATCTCTTTTATAGCCAACTCCAGAAAATTAAAATACTTTTGTTAATTAGAGTTGAGAAAATTTTCTAAAATATTAGCATGAAAATCTATACATTTGTTTTCAACAATACCAGCTAGCTAAATGATACAAGAGAAAGCAAGACACTAGTGACAGCCATAACAAAGGAGCTAATAAATATCTAGGAATTACCCTCAATCAAAAGGACACTTGCAGAGAAAAGAAAATAACTCTCTTGAAAATGTTTCAAACTGAGTATAAACTTCATGGATGGAACAATTAATTAATTAAAAGATATCAACTGTCCCCCAAATTACTCATCAATTTCATTTCAAAAAAAAATTTTTTGAGTAAAATTGAATGCAGTTTGATAGGTTTTCCCCTACAGTCTGTATGGAAGAATGCAGAATCAAAGTGGGCGGGACAATTTCAAAAAAAAAGAGGAAAAAAGATGGAGGACTTGCTGTAGCAGATATTATAAAGCCAAAGAGTTAAAGATACATGAAAGAAAAAAAGAAGAGAGAGAGAGGCAGAGGAAGAGAAAAGAAAGAGTGGGAAGGAAGGAAGAGAGAGAGGGAAGGAGGGAAGGAAGAAGTTAGCAGGCCAGTGGAAAAGACTAGAGCAACTTTGTAATAGGCGCCATATATCAGCAGAATTAGGATGCATTATAATGAAGATTATGCTAGAATACTATCTTAATATGAGGAGAATATGTCAACATCAGATGTAGCCCTTTGCCCATAAATAACAACAAAAGATTTTAAGTGTTTTTCTCACTTAAAAAATCAAAATTACATACTCTCAACAGAAAAAAATAATTTTAATACAGATTTTATGAAAGATTCCTCTTCAGTGAAGAATTTCATTTTAAAAAATGAGGGAGAATATTCACAATAATTAAGACAAAGGATTGATTATGATATACAGGGAATCCTAATAAACACCCAGGGAAAAAAAAAAAACTGGAAAACTGAAAGTATAATGGGCAAGGCTATGAACAGATAATTTCCAGAAAGAAAAACCTTTAATGTCTAATTGGTATATAATGTTTGAGCTCATTAGTAATTAGAGAAGTGCAAATTAGAAGAATAGGATGCCACTTTATATACATTAGAATGGCAAAATTTCAAAGACCAGATAGCATCAATTACGAAAAGCCTCATGAACTAGTAGGAAGAGAACATTAAGTCAGAGTATACCCTGGAACCCAACAATCATTCTTAAGAAGATACCTACAAAGATAACTCCTGAAGCATCACTCTGCTACTTAAAATGCTGGAGTCTTCCAAGGTGTCCATCATGAAAAAATGGATAAGTAAAATGTAATAAATGTATATGATGAAAACAATAAATAATGAAAAATTTGCTTTATAATATTTTTAAATGTTGAAGAGAAAAATCAGGAGTGTACTTTATAGCACAGTACCATATAAGTAAACTAAAACCTCACACACACAAAAAAAAGGAGCATGTTTGTCAAGGATGTATATCTGAATAAACACAAGAACGTAAGATCAGAAAGACATACATTAAATTCAACAAAGTGAGTGCTTACAGAAAGAGTGGAGTGATGGCAAGGATTGAAGATAAGGAGAGAATACATCATTAAAGAAGATAAAAGATACTAAGGAGATATTAGATTACCAGAAATTAAGATCAACTCAATTCTTGCAATTAAAGAAGAAAAACAAATGGTCAACGGCACACATCCAAATGTTAGAAATGACCATCTATGTCATGTAACTAAATGCCAGTTGACAGATTCTGTTCTCCCCAACTGATTTCCATATGGGTGAAATATTCTTAGGTCCAAATGATAAACTTTTAAATATCCAAATGAAAGGGGAGAATAGTTTTCCTCCCTTCAACCCCACACCCTTACTCGCAAAAAAAGACAAGCAAACACTGATATTGCCATAGAAAGAAGCTGCTGCCTCTAAATAGTATGCAGTTTTTCATATCACAATTTATTATCTCTATACTTCTGAAAATTCCCAAATCTCCAAAGAAAAATAAATCATAGATCTCAGATTCAGTCAGGAGATAAGCTTAAGACAGAAGTAAAACAAGACACAGCTTGTCTGGAGATTTTTCTTTAGAAAACATAAACTACTCTATGCAATTATACTGAGAATTGAAAACTGCTACAGATGGCTTACTAAGACTATTAATACCATAAAACCATTATATGCAATTTTGTCATTAATTGCTAAAATCCCATTGATTTTAATCTACAAAAGTAATAAATCCAACATACCATAATTGCTTGTATTTTTAAACCCTAAGAGATTAGACATTTTAAATCTTCCTGTCTCTGCCCATAACAAGGGAATTTAAATATGAGAAAATAAATTTGAAGCTTCTGCTTTAGGGAAGAAAAACATAAAAAAAGATGAATTCTGTGTGTACTATTTACCTCACTAACAGACTTTCTATAAAAACTGCAAGATAAAACTAAATGTTAGCAAAATTTAATATTCTTGACTCAGACTATGACCTAACATGGGCCTCAGGTAAAAATAAATTTTGTAACCTTGATAGATCTTACAACATATTTCCTTGTGATTATAGATACACATATTTTAGTGGTATTATCCTTATATCCTAATATTTACATAAAGATATTTTCAAATGCAATTCACAACAATGCAAATACTTTAAAAAATACTTTTACCAGGTTTTAATTTTATAATTTAATAGTAGTCAAACACAGAAAGCTTAATGGGAACAGTCTGTATACTTAAAGGATACACAAAGAAGGGGAAAGAGTAGGAGAAAGATGAAGATTTACTATAAATACTAAATTATTCTGAATTATTTTATTTCTTTAATATTTGCACATATTTTGATAAAGAAACAAAAGTGCAGATTATGGTTATGTCTGAGAGGTAGGATAATAAGAGACAGTTCATTTTCTCCTTCATAGTTTTATATATGTTTCCAATTCTCTTCCACAAGAATATATTTCATTTTTACTCAGAGAGAGAATAAACCTCAAAAGTAAAACAAATAGGATTGGTCCCTACCAGCAATGTGGCTAACCAGGTACCTAGAGTACAGATCAGACACCAACCACCTAAATCTCTAGATAAAATATGCTTTTTAAAAAGAACACTTTTTAAAATTCACAGCTAAGAAATTTTCTAAATGAGAGGAAATGGAGTGAGATGCTAGACAAGAAAACTAACAATCATCCCAGTACTAAGGGAAGTTTATTAAATAAGTTGATTAAAAGTCTGAAGTTGAATGCACGGGTTCAACTAACATTTTACTGTAATCTCTAAAAAAGTAGAGTGCCCACTTTCATACCAGTTTTTACAATTAGTATCACCTCAGTATATAACACGGAGAAGGCAATGGCACCCCACTCCAGTACTCTTGCCTGGAAAATCCCATGGACGGAGGAGCTGGTAGGCTGCAGTCCATGGGGTCGCTAAGAGTCAGACACGAATAAGTGACTTCATTTTCACTTTTCACTTTCATGCATTGGAGAAGGAAATGGCAACCCACTCCAGTATTCTTGCCTGGAGAATCCCAGGGACGGGGAAGCCTGGTGGGCTGTCGTCTATGGGGTCACACAGAGTCAGACACGACTGAAGCGACTTAGCAGCAGCAACAGCAGTATATAAGAAAACTATCATTGCATATTAATAAAGAAATTTTGCCTTATTCAATATATGGTGTTGAGACCATGGGATGGTCATATGGAAAAACAGAATCAAACTGAATCTCTTCCACACATCAGAAAAATCAAACTAAAATCACACTGAGATATTACTGCAGACACACGTGAATGCCTGAAATGAGTCCGACTGACAGTACCCAGGGTTGGCCAGGATGTGAAGAAACGAACCCTCACACATGGCTAGTGGGAATGCAGAAAAACATTTGGAAAACAGTCTGGTGGTTTTTGTAAAATTAAACATAAACTCACCACTCCTGGGTTGATTCACAATAGCCAAAAAAAACAGGAAGAGATAAATGGACAGACAAATTGTACAGTAGTCACACAGAGGAATGAAATAGGATTCGACAACAACAACAAAAAAGAATTAAAAAAAAAAAAGTAGTGCTGCATAGTGCTCCATGAAAGTGAGAAGTGAAAGTGAAGTGGCTCAGTCATGTCTGACTCTTTGCTACCCTATGGACTGTAGCCTGCCAGGCTCCTCTGTCACGGGATTTTCCAGGCAAGAGTACTGGAGTGGGTTGACAAACAACATGGGCAAAACTCAAATATATTTTGCTTAGTGAAAGAAGCCAAATAATACTCTTCAGTTCCATTTATAGAAAGCTCTAGAAAAGATAAAATGAACCTCTGGTTATTGCACATATCAGTGGTTGGTTGGGGCCAGGAGGAGTTAGTGGGACTGACTACAAAGCCAAACAAAGGAGCTTTCGGAGGTGATGAAAATGTCCTACACGTTGACTGTGGTGGTAGCAACAAGAGTATATACATTTGTCAAAATCCAAACTGCATACTTTAAGTGGGTATGTTTCATTATATGTGAATTATACCTCGATAAAATGTGCATACATGTATACATGCATAATTTTAACATGGATTAAAAACTTAAATGCTAAGATATAACTTTCAATACCTTCTGGAGAAAAAAAACAAAATAACTCTGTTTTCTGGATAGGAAATAATTTTATAAATAAATCACAGAAACAAAAATCATTAAAGGAAAAGACAAATGACTTTGACTACATTAACGTTATGAACTCCTTTTCTTCTCAGCTACATCAGGAAAAGTGATAAAAGAAAAACTATAACCAGCAATTAAAAGGTGCTTTCTCCTTGGAAGAAAAGCTATGACCAACCTAGAAAGCATGTTAAAAAGCAGAGACATTACTTTGCCAACAAAGGTCTGCCTAGTCAAAGCTATGGTTTTTCCAGTAGTCATGTATGGATGTGAGAATTGGACCATAAAGAAAGCTGAGTGCCGAAGAGTTGATGCTTTTGAACTGTGGTGTTGGAGAAGACTCCTGAGAGTCCCTTGGACTGCAAGGAGATCCAACCAGGCCATCCTAAAGGAAATCAGTCCTGAATATTCATTCGAAGGACTGATGGATGCTGAAACTGAAACTCCAATACTTTGGCCACCTGATGCGAAGAACTGACTCATTGGAAAAGACCCTGATGCTGGGAAAGATTGAAGGCAGAGGAGAAGGGGACAACAGAGGATGAGAAGGTTGCATGGCATCACCGACTCAATGGACATAAGTCTGGGTAAACTCCAGGAGTTGGTGATGGACAGGGAAGCCTGGTGTGCTGCAGTCCATGGGGTCGCAAAGAGTCCCACACAACTGAGTGACTAAACTGAACTGAACTGTTAACCTGCAGCAAAAAGATATTTCAAACAGAAAACGATAATGGATTAGCATCCAGAATATTTTTAAACTCCTATGAATCAAACAATATGACCCAAGGAGCAATGGGCACAAGATAAAAATAACCATTTCACTTAAATGCAAACATCACAGGCTAATAAACAGAAGGATCCCTCATTAGGGATCTTTCAAACTAAAACTATAACTTGACACCATTGCAGACCCACCAGATTTGTAGAAATTAAAGTGTCTGACAAAGTTAGGCTCAAAGACAGTAAGACTTTGAGTGAGACTGGTGGTAACCTAAATTGGCACAAGCGTTTATAAAGGTATTCAGCATTACCTAGTAAAGCTGAATAAGCCCATATCTGACTGAGAAGTTCTATTCCCAGGAGTGAAATATTTTAGTAACTAATAGCAACCTAGGTAAATTGGGTGTACTAAATTTCCTTTACGGCAGGCAGTAGTTCTAAAATCTTAGCATCCATCAGAATCCCTTGGGAGGCTTCTTAAAGCAAAGATAGATCCCTGAGCCCATCCCAGAGTTTCTGATTCAGTAAGCTTCGGTTGGGGCCTTAGAACTCAAATTTCTAACAAGATCTCAAGTCATGGTAATGGTCTGAGAACCAGACTAAGAGAAGAACAGCTTTAGAGTAATGTACTATCCCAGATTTACACCTTGACACAGGAGTATAGGAAAGAAATCTTTTGCTTTAGAGATCTCCCATGTCATCTCAAGGAAAAGCATTATCTGAGAAACGAAAACAAAAGGGAAGAAATCCTGAAACAAGTTTAGTCCAAAAACAGGAGTGTGTCTCAAAGGAATTGACAGCCTCTGATTTTAACACACAGTAGATACTCTAGGTTAAGTTACTTGTTCTATACACCTATAAAAATGACACTACTACTTTAACAGTTTCAACTAACTAATCATTAATTTTCTAATGGACACTCTTTTCTGTCCACATTTCTAGTTTCTTACTAATCTGTATACAGTTTATAGAGCATTTAGTAAATTATGCAAGAGATCTAATTATAACTATTTTTCAAAAGACAAGATGAGTAAACCCTGGACTTAAATAGCAAGACATGAACATCTGATTTTAATTTACTTGCTCTCAACATCAGGAAAAAGAAGAAAAGTCCAATTACAGGTTACATTCACATAATCTAATACAGACTGACAACCTCTAAACAATTTATTTCAAAAACCATTGTTTTGTAACTCCTAAAGATATTTCCCCTGAGATATTCCATGACAGCTTCGAAATCTAAAATTATGTAAAAATTGTACAAGGCACATAATGTTGGACCAGATTTTGTCATTTATGTTAAGGCATCATCAAGCAATTTAATAGAACCCAATAAGCCTCTATGACTAATAAAAGAAGATACATGGTTATTCAAAGAGCTTTGAGGGTTTTAAGAAGAATAATTTTTACAGGAAACCTTAGAGAGTCATTCATGTATCTGAATGCAAACAAACACGTTCATACAGGCTGCCAGTAACTAGTCAACTAAAAATTAAAAAAAAAAATCCCACTAAAAACATAAACGGAATTATTTAAGTTTCCATGAACAAACAGTAACTACAATAGTTGTTGTTCAGTCACTAAGCTGTGTCCAACTCTTTGCAACCCCATGGACTGTAGCATGCCAGGCTTCCCTGTCCTTTGCTATCTCTGAGTTGGCTCAAACTTACATCCATTGACTCGGTGATGCCACCTGACCATCTCATCCTCTGTCACCCCTGATGGTAAAGAATCTGCCTGCAATGCAATAAACCAGGTTTGACCCTGTGTCGGGAAGATCCCCTAGAGAAAAGAATGGCTACCCGCTCCAGTATTTTTGCCTGGAGAATTCCATGGTCAGAGGAGCCTGCCAAGCTACTAGTCCATGGGGTCACAAAGGTCAGACACAACTTAGTGACTAAGACCACCATGATGCGTTATGGTGATTTAGATTTCCTGTCAACCTCATGGGCTACAGTCCACGGCATCACAAAGAGGCAGACAAGACTGAGTAACTAACACTTTCACTACATAATAGTTGTTAAGAGTATAATAACTAATAAAATTATTTCATGTGAATAAATTGATGAGATAAACCTAAAGAATTACATGGGAATGAGTAAATAGCTAATACGAAGCACACAAAACTTAAAGAGGATAATCAGTTAACTGTTTAGTCAAGAACATTTCTTCAAGGATCCTTTAAAGATGCTACCACCCTACTGTCAAAAGCCAAGAAATGCCCCATAATCTGAAGCCAGGAAAAGGCTGATCCACTCCCCTAAAACTGAAGCTTTCATATTGTAAAATGGGAACAAACGACAAGGCTGCCTAATCCAGAGGCAACACAGATGTACTCCACAAAGGGGTCTGGTTTAGGGAGAAAGAAGGGGTCCAAATACATCTCTATTCTACTTAGTCAGACTTGCACTCTCCCTCCAACCAGAGGGACCTCCTTTCTCTGCTTCACAAAAGGTACCATATAGACTAATAGCAGCTTTGTTACCTGAGCCTATATCATATAGTTGTTCCAGGAATGAAAGGAGATAATGAATGTCAAATACTGTAGTGATGATAATACCATAAGCACTTAATAAATGTAAGCAATAAAATAAGTTTTATTTTAATGGCAGCTTTCATTAAGATCTAATGATTATATGAAAATATCGTTATTGCCAGAAGGATTTCAACACTGCACCCTAACTGGACCCATTAAAAAGGAACATCTCAACTTTCTGAAGGTAAGATTTTTTTCATCATGATTGTGGTGTTGATTACATGACTGCATACACTGTGAAAACTTAATGTGCATCCTTAAATTTGGTGAACTTTACTTAAATTATTCCTCAATGAAGCTAATTTTTAAAGAATATGGATCTGCTGGAGTTCTGAGATTTTCTGTATGCCTTAAAAAAAGACAGAAGAACATGAGGAGACCTATCTCTAGCTACCCTGGCAGAACCTCTACTTCTTACCTTGAACAGAGTTCTGTCAAGATTTCATTTCTCTACATTTTGCAGCCATTTTGTGACCAGGAGGTAATAAGCCTCAGAAGCAGATAAGGGAATTATAGAGAGAACGGTTTAGTTGCTAAATTGTGTCTGGCTCTTGCAACCCCATGGACTGTAGCCTGCCAGGCTCCTCTGTCTATGGGATTCTCCAGGCAAGAAAACTGGAGTAGGTTATCATTCCTTCTCCAATAGAAAGAACAGAGGAGGGAAAATATATAAAGTACATACATTTTATAGATAACAATGAGTTGTCAAAGCAATTTTTCTCTGTACTTTTGTTAGTCCAACAGGCAATGCTCTTAGATTTGAGGATCCTGTGAATGGCAGCACAAAACATTTTGACAAGTACCAAATTCAGAGGAAAAACATTGCATAGGGAGTATCAGATGACACAATGGACACAGTCTTCAATGTGTCATCTTCTATCGACTTCAGAGTAGTGGATATTTTCTGCCGTATCTTCCTAGTATTTCCGCCTTCTGGAAACAACATGTTTTGAAGAGACTCACTTCTCTGTCATTGGATCAAGGCCTCAGGCCTCACTACTGTTCTAAATTGAATCAGAGCTTTTTAACTGCCTATCTCAACTGATTGGTTGTTTCTACCGCAAATTAACAATTCATCTTAGATCCTCAAAAATAAATGGTTTTGTTTTTTTTTTTTTTTTGAAAAATAAAAGGGACTTCCCTGGGTCGTTTCCTCAAAACTATTAATATAAAGCAGAAGGTAGACCCCCATCATACAAGTCTAAAGCTGTCTTCCATTGAACTTTTCAGTGTACAGAACTGTATGTGTGTGCAGAAGTATGTTTGAATGCTGACATTAGCACAAAACTTAACGATTCTTTGAGATGTTTGTTTGAGATGATTGAGATGTTTATTCTCCTGTCTAACCACACAGACAGAACTCGTTTTAAACAATCTATAATTTCAAGTTAAAATGCCATGGGGCATTTCTGGTTGAAACTTCCTATTTACCATTTCACTTACCTCAAATTTGTCCCATCCTTCAACATCTAACTAGAGCCTCCTCTTAAACTGTACTTTTAATCTATGACAACTTAAATAGACTTTTCCTGCTCTTAAACCATATAGTACATATCTAGATTAAACATTTTAGCATTTTGATCATTTTGTATTTAATTTTATTTTCCAATCTTATTTCTAAACACTGCATGAAATGCTTGACATATAGTAGGTTCTTAGTATATTCTGTATCTGAAACTATCACCCTTATTCATCCAACCAGACCAAGGGTAGCATGGTAAACACAGAATGCTAAACTTAACGTTTAGCACTTAAATAAAAACAATGGATACTAAATTAATAGCTTTCTTTAAAAAATCTTTCTTTCTAAAAAAAAAAAAATCTTTCTTTCTACATTAAAATATGGTATCTTAGAAATAATATAGTCTAAAATTTGTAAATATTAGTCTTCCAGATAAACCAATGGGTTTCTCTAGGGTCTCTGATTAACATATTAAAAACACACCATTATGCAGTTTAGAACAGAAACAGTATGGACCTAACAGAAGCAGAAGATATTAAGAAGGGTGGCCAGAATACACAAAAAAATTACACAAAAGAAGATCTTAATGACCCAGATAACCATGACGATGTGATCACTCACCTAGAGTCAAATATTTTACAGTATGAAGTCAGTGGGCCTTAAGAAGTATCACTACAAACAAGGCCAGTGAGGGTGATGGAACTCCAGTTGAGCTATTTTAAATCCCAAGAGATGATGCTATGAAAGTGCTGCACTCAATATGCCAGCAAATATGGAAAATTCAGCGGTGGCCACAGGACTGGAAAAGGTCAGTTTTCATTCCAATACCGAAGAAGAGCAATGCCAAAGAATGTTCAAACTACCGCACAATTGCACTCCTTTCATATGCTAGCAAAGAAAGTGAAAGTCACTCAGTCATGTCCAACTCTTTGCAACCCCATGGACTATAGAGTAAATGGAATTCTCCAGGCCAGAATACAGGAGTGGGTAGCCTTTCCCTTCTCCAGGGGATCTTCCCAACCCAGGGATCAAACCCAGGTCTCCCACATTGCAGGCGGATTCTTTATCAGCTGAGCCACAAGAGAAGCCCCATACTAGCAAAGTAATGCTCAAAATTCTCCAAGCTAGGCTTCAACAGTACATGAACTGAGAGCTTCCAGATGTTCAAACTGGATTTAGAAAAAGGCAGAGGAACTGGAGATCAAATTGCCAACATCCGTTGGATTATAGATAAAGCAAGAGAGTTCCAGGAAAACATCTACTTCTGCTTTATTGACTACACCGAACCCTTTGATTGTGTGGATTACAACAAACTGAAAAATTCTTCAAGAGATGGGAATACCAAACCACCTTAACTGCCTCCAGAGAAATCTGTATGCAGTTTAAGAAGCAACACTTAGAACTGAACATGGAACAACAGACTGGTTCCAAATTGGGAAAGGAGTACATCAAGGTTATATATTGTCACCCTGCTGATTTAACTTCTATGCCGAGTACATCATGTGAAATACCAGGCTGGATGAAGCACAAGCTGAAATCAAGATTTCCAGGAGAAATATCAATAACCTCAAATATACAGATGACAGTCTTATGGCAGAAAGAAAAGAGGAACTAAAGAGGCTCTTGCTGAAGTGAAAGAGGAGAGTGAAAAAGTTGGCTTAAAACTCAGCATTCAGAAAACTAAGATCATGGCATCTGGTCCCATCACTTCACGGCAACTGGATGGGGAAACAATGGACAACTTTATGACAAACTATTTTCTTGGGCTCCAAAATCACTGCAGATGGTGACTGCACCCATGAAATTAAAAGGACTCTTGCTCCTTGGAAGGAAAGCTATGACAAACCTTGACAGGATATTAAATAGCAGAGCCGTTACTTTGTCAACAATCGTATAGTCAAAGCTATGGTTTTTCCAGTAGTCCTGAATGGACCAAAGAGTTGGACCATAAAGAAGGCTGATCACTGAAGAATGGATGCTTTTGAACTGTGGTGTTGGAGAAGACTCTTGAGAGTCCCTTGGACTGCAAGAAGTTCCAACCAGTCAATCCTAAAGGAAATTAGGCCTGAATATTCATTCATTGGAAGGACTGATGCTGAAGCTGAAGCTCCAATACTTTGGCCACCTGATGTGAAGAGCTGACTCACTGGAAAAGACCCTGATGCTGGGAAAGATAGAGGGCAGGAGGAGAAGGGGACGACAGAGGATGAGATGGTTGGATGGCATCAACGACTCAATGGACATGAGTTTGAGCAAGCTCCAGGAGATGGTGAAGGACAGGGAAGCCTGGCATGCTACAGTCCATGGGGTGGGGTCACAAAGAGTCAGACACATCTAAGTGACTAAACAAGAACAATGCATTTTAAGTACTTATGATTTTTCAAAATTATGATTTCTCATATTTGCTTTGAGAGTTGCATGAAACAGATCTTATGCCCTGTGATTTTAGAAGATACCAGAACTACAGGAATAATAACCAGGCTCTCCTGAATCTCAGCTCTGTCTTTCTAGAAACAAGGTTACAGAAATGGCTTTATTTCATCATTCTAAGAAATGTCATGTCTTCTATAAAACACAAGGGCACAAATCTGTTGGCAGTTAATAAGCTGAAAGCAACCTAATGGGTTAAATGTTAATAGTATGACCCCACAGATACTTTCAGTTCTTAAAAATGTAACTTTTATCATAAAATATGATTTAAATGAATGTGTCACTAGACAAAGAAAACAGAGAAACAATCATATATATTTAAGGTGCTAATGATGACACATTAAGAAGTCAGATCACAAAATTGTACAATGATGGTCTTATTAGCAATTAAACTGGTGAAAAAAAAAACAACTAATGTTAGAGTACCTATATACCCATATGCATACCTGGAGAAAACTGGTGAAATGGAGTTGATGTGTTCCAATATAAACATTTGCTATCCTTCCCATTTTGAATGATTACTGCTCAAAAATAAAGCTAACATCCCCAAAGATGTCTCTATCAAGCCTTTACTTTCTCCTTAAATTCTAAATATTACTTTATCCTCCTCAGTATCTGTATCAACTAGTCTTACAACTAAGAACTACCATTCTTCTTAAGAGTCTTAATGCTATTTTTTTTTTCCTTTCTTTCCACTTGAGTCTTCCCCTCCACCAAAAGCTGATGCCTAATATACCTACCCTTGGTCCCTATCATTCAAGTCTTCTTTTGTTTTCAGCCTGCCTACCTCCCTCCCTTTCTTCCCCATCCAAGATCTAGAAAGAGTAGTTCATGTTTATCCCCACTCTTAATCCATAGCAATGAATGCCAACTACCATGCCCACCTGCCCTTAGAAGGTTTCTAATGGTGCCTTCATCACAAAATCCTCAATCTTCCATCTTCTTTAGCCCTACACAGCTGTTAACAGTCTTAGGAACTTACCTTCCATAACTCCCTTATCTCATGTGTGGCTAAACCACTGCAGGTCCTCTTGCTGCTTCTTCACTAAATGTGAGCTACCTTGCAGAAATATCCCGATCCTGCTCTTTGCTCTACTTCTCCCACTACCTCCTTGCTATTCTTGGCATATTAATTCAATCTCATGGCTTTAAATATCACCACTACTTAGAAGATTCTCTGATCTGTATCTCATCTCTCTCTTCCCAGCCCAGACTCCTCTTCCAAATTCTAGTCTCTTTCCTGATCAATTCAACTTTCAAACATTCAGTCTCTGTCTACACTGGGAAGTAGCAACAATTGAGAAATTCAAACAATTATGTTTCTACTTTCAAAGATCTCTGTAAAATAACTACAGAATATCTTTGATGGATATTGAACATATTCTATTGCTATGTCTAAGATGAAACCATCTTCCCATTGCCCAGACCTGTCCCATCAACTTCACCATCACATTTGAAAACATCTTCTGTGCCCATAATTTTGGTTAATGGCATTGCCATTCTTGTAGGTTTGAACTTTGAGGAACAACTTCCTCTCCTTTGCTCCATCAGTTCAGTTCAGTCACTCAGTCATGTCCAACTCTTTGCAACCCCATGGATTGCAGCACACCAGGCTTCCCTGTCCATCACCAACTCCCAGAGCTTGCTCAAACTCATTCCATTGAGTCAGTGATGCCATCCAACCATCTCATCCTCTGTCCCCTTTTCCTCCCACCTTCAACCTTTTCCAGCATCAGGGTCTCTTCAAATGAGTTGGTTCTTTCCATTGGGTGGCCAAATACTGGAGCTTCAGCTTCAGCATCAGTCCTTCCAATGAATATTCAGGACTAATTTCCTTTAGGATGGACTGGTTGGTTCTCCTTTAGTCCAAGGACTCTCAAGAGTCTTCTCCAGCACCACAGTTCAAAAGCATCCATTCTTCAGTGCCCAGCTTTCTTTATAGTCCAACTCTCACATCCATACATGACTACTGGAAAAATCATATCTTTGACTAGACAGACCTTGTTGGCAAAGTAATGTATCTGTTATTTAATACACTGTTGAGGTTGGTCATAGCTTTTCTTCCAAGGAGCAAGAGTCCTTTTAATTTCATGGGTGCAGTCACCATCTGCAGTGATTTTAGAGCCCAATCAAATAAAGTCCATTACTGTTTCCATTGTTTCCCCATCTATTTGCCATGAAGTGATGGGACTGGACACCATGATCTTAGTTTTTTGAATGTTGAGTTTTAAGCCAGCTTTTTCACTATCCTCTTTTCATTTTCATCAAGAGGCTCTTTACTTCCTCTTGGCATTCTGCCATAGGGTGGTGTCATCTGCATGTCTGAGGTTATTGATATTTCTGCTGGCAATCTTGATTTCAGCTTGTGCTTCTTCCAGCCCAGCATTTCACATGATGTACTCTGCAAGGAAGTTAAATAAGCAGGTTGACAATATACAGCCTTGACGAACTCCTTTCCCAATCTGGAACCAGGCTGTTGTTCCATGTCCAGTTCTAACTGCTGTTTCTTGACCTGCATACAGATTTCTCAGGAGGCAGGTAAGGTAGTCTGGTAATCCCACCTCTTTAAGAATTTTCCACAGTTTGTTGTGATCCACACAATCAAAGGCTTTGGTGTAGTCAATAAGGCAGAAGTAGATGTTTTTCTGGAACTCTCTTGCTTTTTTGATGATCCAACGGATGTTGGCAATTTGATCTCCAGTTCTTCTGCCTTTTCTAAATCCAGTTTGAGCATCTGGAAGTTCTCAGTTCATGTACTGTTGAAGCCTAGCTAGGAGAATTTTGGCATTACTTTGCTAGCTTGTGAGATGAGTGCAATTGTGCAGTAGTTTGAACATTCTTTAGCAATGCCTTTCTTTGGGATTGGAATGAAAACTGACTTTTTCCAGTCCTGTGGCCACTGCTGCGTTTTCCGAATTTGCTGGCATATTGCTCCCTACTTAGACTTAGTTTTGGAATCCACTCCCTCCACTTTAGTCTCCACTAGAACCTTATTCAGGTCATGACTATTTCAGGGATGCAGCACAACAAAAAGACAGACACTGGATCAGGATGCCCAAATTCCTCATCTTACAGAGGAACACAGCAGGGAAATGCAACAATGAGGAACCCAAAGGAATAGAACTAGCAACATTCATGGCCAGTTTCTTAAAGCTTAGGACAGACAAATGGCTAGATGTTAAAAGGAGGCAATTATTACCAGAACAGGACTGATGGGCACTAAGAAAACTGTTTTGGTTACCACAGTACTCACCGATGAATCAGAGTGGGGTGAGTGAGAAGATATGGGAAGGACATACCTACCCTAGTGATTGAGGCTCACAGTGAATGCCACTTTCATCCTTTTCATTAGTACCCACAATATTGAAATTGTACCAGAATTTCTCTTCCCAGAACCTAGCCTATATACAATAAGTATTCAAACATCTGTTGAATGAATTATTAACAGCAATCATTTATTAAGCACTTAATGAGTAACAGATACAGAAAAAAGACATTGCATATATATAAGAAATTATTTCATCCTAATTAGATGAGGAACATAAGCCTCCCATGACTGAAATACTTTGCCCAGAAACTCACAATCTATAAATGACTGGGTCAAAATCAAAACCCAGTGTCCATGGGGTCACAAAGAGTCCAACACGACTGAGCGACTTTCACTTTCACCCAACATGAAAGTCTCAACTCTTTCCACTGCATAGTAATTCTTTAAATACAATAAAAATGTTTGGAGAAATTCTTTAAGGCCTCAATCGTGATCTATTATTCGCATGAAATTTCATCATGAAAAGCAGAATCCCTCTTGAAACACACAAATGTAAAGTTATTGTGGGGGGAGAAAGAGTTAAATTTAAGCTATTATTATTCATTTTGTTTGTAGAAACGAAGGAGAAGGGGTCATACAAGTAAGTAAAAAGAAGGTGGGAACATGCTGAGAGACTAGGATGTTCAAAGATCCCTAAACTCAACATACTTTACAATTTTGCCTTAGGCCAGCTCTGAATTATCATCTCCTAAAATCCTAGAAATAAGATTTATCTCAAAGAACCAGCTGTCTTCATTAAATATAGATGAACAGGAAAGAGAATATGTGAGAACTGAGTAACCCGAGTCCTACTTGCCCAAGGCAAAAACTTGGAGAAAAACAAGGTGAGACCATTTTTTTCTCTGACCTGTGACATAATTCCGGATGCATGCATTCTGGCTCCCAAGAATTTAAAATCAATATGCTGAATGTTATCATTGTAAGTAGCAATGTGAATTATTCAAACCAACTACCCCCTTTATCTCCAACACTTCATGGAGAAAACAAAATTAAGTTGAAGCAGCGTGGTTCTCTTTGACTGAAGTCCCACCATGTACTAAAAATGCATTTGAACAAATAACTTATTCTCTCGGTACTTTAGTTTTCTTTTCTGCAAAATGTGGATAATAACAAGATGACTGTTATCAAATGATTTCTTAGATGTAGTAACAGAAGTGGGTTTAGCAATGGAAAGCATCAATAAATGTTAATTACATTATCTCCACCCTAGAAAGTTCCATAAGGGCAGGGGTGTTAGTCTGTTTTATACATTGCTATATCTTCTTGAGCCTATGAAGTATATATCATATAGAGCATGTCAATAAACTTCCCAATGAGTGAATTAAAATAAATAAAACACATTCACCTGAATCCTCCAACACCACAAGTAAAAATGAAGCTGACTTCATATTTAGTTAGTCAGCCAAATGCTTCTACTCTTACTGTACCAGATTACTAAGTACTGCTTTAAAGACCTCTGGGGTAAAAGTTCCCTGTTTTCATAATTAGAAGTGTAATTTAATGCAACTTTGGTCCACTGCCTCATTTATCCTCTTGGTGCTTAATAGTGGCCCATCTGTTCATCAAGTTAGTCATATCATTTATGATCTCTAGGGAAAGAAAACACCTCTTTCATTTGGGGTTCTGGCTCTTAGGAGGAGAATGCTACAGGTACTAAAATAGTAATAATTAATGGAGATGAGGCCATCATCATTACTTGCATTATGAATCCCTTTTCCCTGACCGTCCAGGTGTTTGATGGGCAGTCACTTTACGGCTCAAACCCCCACTGTTGGGAAACTCCTACAGTGAATGTAAATTCAGCTTTACTCATTGTGGGATGAATGGCAAGCAATTAACAAATGCTCACAAAGTACTTGGAAAGAGATAATGGCGTGATATAAATGTTACAGATTATTGCACCATGAAGCTTAAAATCATAATCAACTCTAAGATGGGTTAATTGGAAAGGTAAAAAAAAAAAAAAAAATCTCTCAAAAAGAGCCTCTTTCAAGAGGAAAATCAAAATGGCATTGCTTTCCCGTGGCCAATAAATCAGTATCAGACCTTCACCCCCTCACCCATATGCTTGAGGAAACACTATAAGGATAAGGAGAAACTGCACAGTTGTGATCAGTAGCAGGAGAAAAAGAGTATCAATAAAAAGTAAATATAAACATAAAATCATTACCTATCCAGAATTACAGTAGAGAAAAAATTTAACAGTCCTGGCTTTAAACTAGGTTACAATGCCAAGGTGCTACCAACAATTCTTAAGCAAGTCACAAATGGCATAATGGAAAGCAGAGCCTCTTTGCTCACCAGGACTGACTGTTCCCTAACAGATACCTCCAACTCACTCCCAGTATCCTGTGGGAGTTATCATCTCCCCCAGATATCAAATGGGCACCTCAAACCAACATATCCAAAACCAAGCTTCTGATTCTCTCCTAAAAACCTGTAACCCTCACCAGCCAGTAGAGCCATTCTCTGCAAATGGCAATTCTACCATCCAGTTGCTCCAGCCAAAAGCCTGGGACTCAACTCTTCTATCATATATCCCTCATTCAATGTGACAATAAAATCTTCTGGCTTGGATTTCAAATCATATCCAAAAATCAATTTCTTACCACGTTTACTGATACTGCTCTGCTATAAGCCACCATCTCCTCTAGACTGGATTATTCAGTCTCCTAATGTATCTTCCTGCTACCTCCCTTGCTTTCCTTCATTATATTCTTAGAAAGTCAAATCATGGCATTCTCTGCTTACAATCCTGAGATGACTCTCCACTTGACTCCAAAAGCCAGAGAGCTTTTATAATGGCTTCTAAGAATCTACATGATCTATCTTCTCTTCGCATCCTCTCTGATCTGATCTCCCTCCTACACCCCATCTACACTGGCCAAACTGATTTCTTTACTGCTCTTGAATGGTACCAGGCATGAATGTGCCTCGGGGCCTTTGCACTTGCTGGTCCCATCTACCCATATATCTGCTTGGCTTGCTTCCTCACCTTTTTCCCTTCTATACTCAAAACTAAAAACTCAGTAAGAATTTTCCTAGCTTTCCTTGGAATTTCCTTCACTTTTCTAAAATTGTAAGCCTCACCTTGACCCTGACTGTTTGTTTAACCCTTCTCTATTATTTTTCTTCTTAGTCTCTATCACCATTTGACATTACTTGTTGAGTAATTACTGTTGAATACTTCCCCTCATTTGAATATACTCTATGTGAGGGTGGCAACTTGTGCCTATTTCTTTTCTTTGTTGTTCACTGCTGTCTATCCCCAGAAAAAAAAATGTCTGACATATAACAAACACTAGATAAATATTTTTTAATTTACTTTTTCACCAATTTGCTGGTCCTTGAAATCCCAAGTGCCAAAACTATTGCACTAATAATCTATTCTAAGGAAACACATGGCATCATCAAGAAATGATACCAGGAATGCAGTTGGCTTGCTCTCAGACTTTCAAATTATACGACTTCTGGGCATGAAGATATTAAAGGGTGAAGTTGGAATTTTATTTTTCCATAGTTATTAGTATTGAACACTAGCCCTCTAATCATAAAGTGCAACACTGGTTTTTACTCATGAGTCAGGCTGGAGGGGAAGAAATCAAACCAAGATGCACATTTCATACTCTGGCACTGTCCCTTGGATATGAGACAGTTTTGTTCAACTGCTAAAACAATGTTTTTAATGTGTAAATTCTACAAGAAAATTAAAACTGGCAGCTACTTGATGTTTAGAAGAAAAAAAGAAAAAGAAAAACCTCCTGTTCAGCAATCATTAAGATCTGGAGCTGCAGTAATTCCCTCTAATAAAAAGAAATTTAAGATTTTCTTAGAGCTGAGGAAATGATGGTGCACCTGAGCCTGTGACTTATACAAAATGCATCTCCAGCTTTTTTTTTTTAACTGCATCTTTATTTCAGCTTTACAATTCTTCAGTCAAAGCCAATCATAATAGTAAGCCTTCAACAAGAAGGGAAAAGCCATATAAGGAGGCCTTTTCAAAATTGCAGGGGAAAAGGCAAAGACTTGCAGAATTATTTGGGAAGACCCTCTCAAATGTGACACAGTGGCCATTCCTGACTATCCAGTCTAAGGTGTCCCCTCCAACATCTACCAATCATCCAATTTTAACTGGTGACAGAGCAATTGTCCTTCTCTTTCTGTGTATTATAGGTCTCCAAACTCTAGAAGCGCCCAAAGACAGGACCTGTCTGTCTGGTCCAGTAATGTACTTACAATGGCCGGGATGACACCTAGCTAAGAATAGGTGCTAGGACAGATTTGCTGCATGAATGATTCCACTAAACGTCTGAAGTTTTCCCTCTTGCACTCTGTCCAAGTAGGAGGTATCATTCTAACTCTTGCCAATTAATAAATTAATCTGAACAGTTGAGAAGATTCTAGGGAAATGCATGCTTTTGTAGCTTTTGTAAGGTCTAAGTTCTACTCACACAAATTAGTGCTGTAGAAAAGAGCTGTAAGAATAAGCCCATCCCTGTTCCCCTCCCCAATTCCCGATACAATAAATGAAATGTACATTTCTGTTGGCTTCTATTTGCTGGTGACATTTAGTTTTAATTCGAACCAATCTTCATAAATTCTGGTACGGTGCACACCTTAAATGGCTCTCTTTTTTATTCAAAATCATCCCTCTCATTCCCAGAATTGTAGTAAATAGATCTTCTAAAGGGGAAATAAAACTATTTCTACAACAGCCCTATTTCAGCAATGTTTCAAAAGGTATTCCTTTCACTCCCTTGGTTATAATTTCCGTTTTATGCTTGGAAAGTTGTGTTATATATACATGTATTTTAGTCCAAATGGATGCAGCATTTTTTTGTTGTTGTTATTGTTGTTGATTTCGGCTTTTCTATTTTCCACTTCAGTTATGTCTACAAAAGCAAAGCTTCCTATTTCTCTTATCTCTGCATTTGTGAGTCTCTATTACTAAACCTGTGTTCTCTTTCAAAGAAAGAATACCCAGAACACTCTGTGATTCATATTTTCCCTAATGAAAAAAAAAAATCAAATTTATAGATCAGAATATTTATAGCATATAATAATCTCAAATAAGCTTTCATTTTTCTACACAACTTTTAAGGACTGATTTACATGCATAAGAATCTTTTCTTAACTTTTTCTTCCTTATACGCCCTGACTACAGCTTCCCCGGTTGCTCAGTGGTAGAGAATCTGCCTGCCAATGCAGGAGACACAGGAGATGTGGATTCAGTCTCTGAGTCAGGAAGATCCCCTGGAGAAGGGCATGGCAACCCACCCCAGTATCCTTGCCTGGAAAGTTCCATGGACAGAGGAGCCTGGCGGGCTACAGTCCATGGGGTCGCAAAGAGTGGGACACGACAGAGCAACTGAGCATGCATGCCCTCACTATGACCTCAGGGCCTCAGAATTATAGGTAAGCCAGACACTATCAACAACAAACTGGAATGGAGGAAATATTTCAAAAGTCATCACTCCTTCCCTCCTCTAATCAACAGCTTCAATAATCAAAATCCCTTTCTCCAATCCTAAGCCCCAAGGTGACTTGAAAATTTAAAGTAATTTTAATTATCCCAAAGGAAACAATCAGAACTGTATACCAAATGTATCTATAGAAGGGTTTATCACAATGTTATTCTATTATCGTATCAATAACATATATGTGTACCCATATTAGACAGAAAAAAAGACTGGGATGAACTAAAACCATTTAATACTATGATGAGGGCTTCCCAGGTGGCCCTGGTGATAAAGCCCCTGCCTGGCAGTGCAGGTAGACATCGGAGACCTGGATTTGATACCTAAGTCAGGAAGATGCCCTGGAGAAGGAAATGGCAACCCACTTCAGTATTCTTGCCTGAAGAACTATGATACAGCCCTTAACAAAGGAATTATCAATTATTCTTGCTTGCTTTTTACTTTATGGGTTTCTGTTTTTTTCAAGGATCATGTGTTCTATTAAAAAGTCATAGTTTGGATGTTTAATACAAATCCTTTTAACAACAAAAAGTAGAAGAATCCTCTGATTATAACTTTTCTTTTTCTTTGGCCACTCTGCACAACATGTGGGATCTTAGTTCCCCAACCGGGGATCAAATCCATGCCCCCTACAGTGGAAGCATGGAGTCTTAGCCACTAGACTGCTAGGGAAGTCCCTTAACTGTCTTTTTTTAAATATTTGTAGCTACTTTAATTGCCAGAGTAAAAGGAACAAAGTGTCAGCCTAAGATACACTGAGAGATCCATATCACATGATGAAAACACATCTCCCAAAAGACACCACCACCAAGTTTGTGGATATAAAAATAAAGAGGAGAAGGAAGAGTAGAAAGAGGAGGTAGGCTTCGCCAGTGCCAGAGAATGCATCTTTCATAATTCTCAGCCTTTGTTTCTTTCCTTCTCTCTCAGAAGCTTATGGAGCAACATGGGATTTCTGACTGATTACATTTATGAGTCAACATGATCAACGACTATTTTTCTAGCCAAATCTTTTGACAGATGAGCAACTCACAACTTTCTGGAAGCATTCAAAAAAAACAAAAAAAAACCTTATCTAAAGCCCTCTTTCTGCAATTTGTATTTATTCTTTACTAAAAACATGCTTCAATTTCCCATCTAATATGTTAACTACTTTCATCTCTGTTTTTCTTTCCAATCCACAGACATTTCTATCTCATGGAGTTGTAAACATGTTAAAAGATGTTGCACTCTGCTCTCTTAATTTAATTTAGAGAAATTCTTAAACTATTGCATGGTTTTGATTCAAAGAGAGAAAATAATTCTATGAGGTTTTGACTAGAGGTATCTTTCTACCCAAGTATAAACCCTAAAAGTAAATACAGCTATTAAAATTAACTACACCAAATTGCCTGAGCAAGGTAAACAGAAAACCCAGGGCCCAGTGCTAAAAACTTGAGAGTCAATTATCAAGCTATCTAGTAAAAGCCTCCCAAAATCAATAATCCTCCAGTCTTACTTTTACGATGACATTAGAAATAACATTTAATTTTTTATATATAAGGAATGATCTCAAGGAAAAGCACCAATCTATGCTAATCTTTTAAACCTATTACCAACATTTTATGCATCATAATCCTAGCTAAGCCAGAGTATATATATCTATTTAGGTTCTTCCAAACAACAGCACTTTCTAAAAGGGTCCCTGCCAGGCAGTAATACTATTCATTTACTAAATATTGCTTGGGGACTCAGCCATGCCTGACTCACGTTAGTGCAGATGGGAGTTTCACAGTCATATCCAAGGTCTGTGGAACAAATGGACTAACCCATTACTGGTTCCTCTTCTCTCATATCTATTTAACATGGATCATAAAAAGAATTTGGTCTTCTATGCCTTACCCAATTGCCAAATATCATTAGGTTCATATTTTTAGACTTTGTTTTCCCTTTGAACTGAGGTAGCATTTATCCTCATGAGCACACAGGTAGGATGAAATCTATACCTTAAGCCATTATCTTAAGACTATTTCTTGATCAGCCTCCTGTTGTATCATGATTTTATTGGTATAATTACAAGTAAAGGAAATTTGATACTCATATAAAAGTTGCAACATAGGATATAAATCTGCATTTTCATAACACCGAATACTGTATATATTCACATCACAGGTAACTGTCCTACAACAGAGCAGTCTGTCAATTTGATTTCCTAATATTAATATTACCCAAATGATGACACTCAATTAAGGCTATGCAAACAAACAGGTAAGAGGCAAGAGGCACTTGTTTCTAAGTCTTCAACAATATGATGAAATCAATTACAGCCTATCTGTCCAAGAAAGTGTGCTCAACCTATTGAATATGATACATAGGTCTCTACTTATTGTCCAGGACATACCACCAATTAAAATTTAACAAACAATAGGTCAATACAGTAGATGATCCAATTTTGAGCCTGTAAATGTGTGTTAAAATGGAGCATGGAAGAGTATACACCAAACAGTTATCTCTGGGTGACAAGATTACAGATAAGGTGCTTGCTTCTTCTAACCCATCAATATCCTATATAATGATAAATTTAAATCTAGGTTTCCTGGGTGGCTCAAAGGTAAAGAATCCACCTGCCAATGCAGGAGATACGGGTTCAATCCCTGGGTTGGGAAGATCCCCTGAAGAAGGAAATGGCAACCCACTGCAATATTCTTGCCTAAAAAATCCCATGGACAGAGGAGCCTGGTGGGCTACACTCCCTGGGGTCCCAGAAGAGTCAGAAACAACTTGGGGACTAAACAACAAAAACAACAAAATTTAGGTCTATGTGCTAAAAAGAAAAAGAGAGATTAGTTAGGATCAAGGGAAACAGACAACCAGCTTATCCTTCAATTCAATATCAAACATGTATACGTTACTTCATATAAAAAAAAATCACTATCAACTTGGGTTGACAATACTAATTTAACCCTCAGTTTGCAACTTCCAGGACACAGTTAAACCTCAGCACACCAGTGTCTTTGCCATTCTTTTGTCCTGTGCTGCAAACTAGTTCAATTTCCTTGCCCACATGTCCTCCATTAATTGCCTTTTCAATGGATTACTAATAAGTTTTTGATGTTAAGCAAACATCCTATTAAAGTGAGACCAAACACTGTGACTATTTGTTTAATAATACAGTCTGAATGAAGGACAAGGTTCAATTAGCACTGGAGCTGATACAGGCTTCATTAGGAAGGAGAGGCAATTAAAAAGAGGAAGGCTGCAGGAGGCACCAATGTGCACATCGTGCAGCCAGTGGAAAAGGACACGCGGCACAGAGTTCCTTTGAAAAAACGGGAACCTGAAGACTTCAGACAGAAAGAAGGATCATTAGCACAAAATTAAGCACCCTAATAGGGTGATCCTTATCCTGCCAGCTCCAGAAGAAATATGAGGCCAAATCACGTCATCTAAATAAACGGCAGGGTGTCAGGACAATTGGAAGGAACAGGAATTATCTAGCGGATAGAATGTCATTGTATCACAGAGCTTGGTTCATAGACACTGCTCCATGGATATTGCTAAGCACTATTTGGGGAGTCAGAAGACCCACCTGTGCCATTAACTAGCCGTGTGACCTTGAATAAGTCACCTAACCGCTGAAGATTTGTTTCCCTTTTTGTAAAAGTAAGGAATTAAATAAAGGAGCTCTTCTACAAGATTTCCATGGTTTTATGATTCCAATTACTCATGATTATCACTGTTATCTCAGTGATCCAAAAGATAAAGCAAATCACAAATTATCTAATGTATACTAATATTCATATTATTTTCTTAAAAGGATAGTAATAAGGATAAGCAAATGTGCTGTAATTTTTTTTTTAAAGGTACACACAGACAGGGATTTTATTTCATGATTAAAATTCCAGGATGTCTTTGATCTATCACAATTTCAATATATGTTCTAGAAATTTTAAACCAATATGATATATCAGATCTTTTTTTATATAAATTTCCCTTGTGGTATTGAGTATTCACAACTTAGTGCAAGACATTTGGGGAGAAATAAATGTGACTGAAGTATGAAGTGATTCTTTCATCTATTAAATTGTTTAATAACAACCCTGTCATACCCCAAGGTCACTCTTGAAATCACAGCCTTGTGAAGAGGCCCGCGGGGATCAGACCAGCTGCCTAGAGCTTCCTTTTCCTTCCGAGATCCCAGAAGGGAGAGAACTCAAGCCAGCTTTCCACGGTAAAAACAGCAGACAGATTCACAGAACCATTCTGAAGAGCGGCATGAGAACACTAAAATAAAACAGGCAAAGGTGTGGGAGGAAGGAGTGTAATAACAAAGGATTTGAAAAAGACAAACAACAGCAATTAGGGCAAAAGGAAGCAATTTTGCATCTAGAAATGTATTCTACACAAGCATTTATTCAAATGGATAGATATGTCCATTCAACACTCATTGGACAAATAGGATAAAGCAACATTTGAACCGAAATGAGGAGCCGGCCAAGAATGGGGGAGGGGTAGGACTTGAAGGTTTCCATTCAGTGGAAACAACAAATGCAAAGATTCTAAGGAAAAACTGTGCTTATCACATTCAAGAAATAGCAATTATTTTAGTCTGGCTGGTGTGCTGTGATTATGGGGGAAGAGTGGTAGAGTTCAAGGTCAGGAAAGTAGTAGGATGCTGGTTTATGGGGAGTCTTAAAGACCATGGCAAACACTTTGGATTTTAGCGAGTTAAATGGGGAGACATTGAAGAGCTTTGACCCGAGTGATTTTTATCTGAGTTTTTAAAAATGACTCTTGGCTGCCGTTGGGAAGAAGAGACACTTGCTAGAAGATGATAACAATAATCTAGGTAAGAGGCAATGATGGTTTAGATCAGATGCTGGTAGTGAGAGGGGCTGAGAAATGGCCAGTCTATTTAAAAAATAGAATCTGCTTATATACATAAAAATTAAAATCAATAGGATTTGCTGTTGAATTGGATACAACAATTTCTGTGTTAGAGAAAGAGGACAATGCCAAGGTTTGGGGCCTAAATTGGAAAAATGAAATTTGCATTTACAGCGATGGTAAAGACTAGGATATTTATTTCCATATAGTTTTCTATTTTCTCACAACTATAAATAATCTAAATAGCAATGAATTGTATAATAACTAAATAAATGATGGTATATCCATACTATAGAACCAGTAAGATAAATTAAGGCAGAACCATTTGTCCTTTCATGGGAAAAGATCCACAACATATAATTAACTTAGTCACAATATACAGAAATATGACAAATTAAATAAACAACGAATTCTAATAGTAGCTTTATCTTTGGAAACTGGTAGGTTAGTAGGGACTAGCATCAATTTAAATCAATTTTACCATGGTGGTTTAGTCACTAAGTTGTGTCCAACTCCTGTGACACCATGGACTGTAGCCTGCCAGATCCTCTGTCCAAGAAATTTTCCAGACAAGAATACTAGATTGGGTTGCCATTTCCTTCTCCAGGGTACTTCCTGACCCAGAGACTGAAGGCGCATCTCCTACATTGTAGGCAGATTCTTTACCCATGAGCCTTCAGGGAAGCCCATGAAAACTGGTGGGTTAGTAGGGACTAGCATCAACTTTATCAATGTTACCATAGTCTGAGGTTTTAACAACTTATATATCTTATTGTTCATTAATAATTAGCGTGTATTGCATCTTATAATTACAAAACAGTTTTAAGTAAACAAACAAGAGCATCTACCCATGTCGAGCTAAAGACTTGGACTCTGAAGTCAGACTCTTAGTTCAAATGCTGATTCTGTAATTAGCTATTTGACCAAAAGAAAACTGCTCAACTTCTCTGTGCCTCAAATTCTCATCTTTAAAAAATAGATATAAATAGTACCTATCTAAAAAAGTGGTTGTGAGGTTTAAATGAGATAATGATTGTACAGTCCTTAAAACAGTACCTAGAACATAGAACATGCCAAACAGAAATAAATTGTGCATACACTTAATCGAAGTTCTTGGCTTAACTCTAACTTATGACTTCACGAATATCACTGTTAGTTGTATTTCACCTGTTTTACAAAATTGCTATTTCCTACATTATCAAATGTGGGACTGAGCCTCTGATAAAATGACAATATGTAGAAAAAAAGAAGTGAATTATGAATAAAACTCTACCATGGGATAAATCATCATAAATTGCATAGAGTTTACCTTTTTAACAATACAAAGAAGTATATGTGTATGTGACTGTGTATGTGTATATTTAAAGTTGGTGGGTTTAGACAGGAGGAAAAAGAACATTGATGAGGACTTTTAGTCATAGTCTGTTGCTTTGAGGAGGAAGACATATTTGTGCTTATTACATTTTAATGACTCAAAAGATCAACGGAAAGAGAAAATGGTAAATTAAGAGGGGAAAATAAAGTCCTTGTCGGAACAAAAGACCTGACTGAATGATTTCAAACTATCAGGTTGATTACTTTTAAGAAGATCTGCTCTTTTTCACATGTAACCCAATGTTCACTGCAGCACTATTTTACAATAGCCAGGACATGGAAGCAACCTAGATGTCCACTGACCAATGAATGGATAAAGATGCTGTACATATATACAATGGAATATTACTCAGTCATAAAAAGGAATGAAGTTGAGTCAGTGGTAGTAAGGTGGATGAACCAAGAGCCTATTGTACACAGTGAAGACAGAAAACAAATATCACATTAACACATATATATGGAATCTAGAAAAATGGTACTGATGAACCTATTTGCAGAGAAGGAATAGAGATGCACATGTAGAGAAATGCATGTGTGGACCCATCAGGGGAAGGAGAGGGTAGGACGAATGGAGAAAGTAGCATCAACTTATATACATCATCCTGTGTGAAACAGATAGCAGGTGAGAAACTCTTATATAACACGGGGAGTCCAGCCCAGTGCTCTGTGATGACCTAGAGTGGTTAGTTGGAAGGAGGGGAGGGAGGCTCACCAGGGAGGGGATATATGTACAATTACTGCTAATTTGTGTTACTGTATGGCAGAAACCAACACAACATTGTAAGGCAATTTCCCTTCAATTAAAAAAAAAATTCATTAAAAAATAGAAAAGATTTAGTCTTTTAAAAAATACATTGTTACCAATATTATTTTGACTTTTTTTTTAGAGCTCATTACCATATATACCAAAATAGATTTCTCAATAAGATTCCTAAAATGTTTTTAGCCAACTTGAGCACATAATTATTTGAAATAATTTTATCTGAATTCTTCACATGTGTCTTTGTCATTACATCTTTATCATCTCTGGATGCACATTTAGAGATGACGAACTGCTTTCCAGAGCTCATCAAGTTCTTTTCTGTCTCAACTGTTTGAATTTGTGCAAAAGCGATCAATGACAGTATTACCCCACGCCTCAAGTACTCATCAGCATTACCTTAGGGCACTGACTCTTTTCATCATCCTGCAGGAATATATTCCTAATTTCCACAAACTCAAACACACAGAATCTTCCTTTCTTAGGGACTAAAATTCTGGTAAACACTGGCATACAATACTTAAAGTTGTGAGGTCAAATTCCCAGGAACAATTACAAGCTAAATAGTTCTGCTTCTTTTTAAAACCTATAATGAAATAAATAAATAAATAAATAAAATAAACCTATAATGGCAGATGAACTCTTTAAGTATCCAAAACTAACATTCAATGAGGTCTATAGGGTTTATTTGCTTATTTGTTTTCCACAAATCTTAACTCTATTTTACAGTGCATCCTTTATGAGGGGCTTCCGATAAACTTCTCGTTAAATGTCACTCAATCTTCTGGTAGATAATATTTTAGAGAAAAAAAAGCCTTTCTTATGTTTAAACATCAGTCAGGCAGTATCCTAAGCATCTTTCATCTTATGTCTATTACATGATATTTTCAAAATAACCCTCTAAAGTAGAAAATATTATAGTCACCATTTTCCAGATGAGAAAACTGAGGCAATTAAGTAACTTGCCCAAGATCACAAGGCAAAAAACTAATGGAATGAACATTTGAAACTCCAAAAATCTCACACTCTCGGCCATTGCTTTCTATGGCACTCCCAGTTAAGATTATTGGCATAACGTCCATTTTTGAAGAAAGGCTAAGAAGAAAGAGAAGGATCCAAACAAAAGCGTGAGTCTTTTTACTAAAAAATAGACCAACAATTCAACAGGAGAGGAAAATATGGCCAAAGCTGTGGTTTTTTAAAAACGAATATAATTAAATCTTCATGGACCAAAGGAAGAACAATTTTTCAGAAACAAAGAGGCTATTTAAAGATATTTTTCTACAGAGGACATTACAGAACCATAAGGGGTTTGAATAAAATTTTTCTAAAAATGCAACTTTTTAGAGCCTGTAAAGTTTACTTAAGAAAACATTATCCTTTACTTAAGAAAACATTTATCCTTTCTGGTTTCTTTTTATAAAGTAAAGGATAGGGCTGGGGAAGCTATGATTTTTCCTATGACTAGAATTTCTTCATAACAACAGTCTTGGACATTAGTAAGTAGAAAACCTCATAGTGCACAGTCAGCTGTGTGGCAAGGAAAAGTGAAATGCAAGTGTGAGTCTCTCAGTCCTGTTCAACTGTTTGCAACCCCATGGACTATAGCCCACCAGGATCCTCTGTCCATGGAATTCTTCAGGCAAGAATACTGGAGTGGGTTGCCATTCCTTTCTCCAGTGGAATCTTCTCAACCCAGGGATCAAACCCAAGTTTCCCGCAGTACAGGCAGATTCTTTACCATCTGAGTCAGCAGGGAAGCCCAGGGAAAGCTAAATTAAGTTCCAAGTCGAGAATATAAATTCAACTCCCTTGTGAATTATTCAATGTGTCTCTGTGGAATGTATTGGATTATTCAATAATATACCTTGAGTAGTCATTATTTGACTAGCACTTTTTTAAGCACTTTAAGTTTATAAAACGGGTCTGTTTTCCATCTATGTAATCTTTAAGCATAATTATTATTGGATGGTAGGATTATGTTGATCTTTATTTTCCCTTTTGGATTATATTTTCCAGCTATATCAATTTGGGGAAATTAATCCTTCTAAGCCTTCATTTCCTCATCTATAAAGCAGAAATAATAATATATCCATCTCATAAAGTTCATGTGGGAAACATGAAATAATGATGCACAGTTATTGTTTTTCAATAAATATTAGTTATTTCATTTTTATTGTTATTTTAAATGCTTGCCATTTTTAATGGGACTGCTACAATCCTATTGTGGTTGTGAAACAATACACTTATCCAATATTGAACAGCTTTTATTTAGCTAATTTTTTGCTACCACAAAAAAATATGTAATTAAGTACCTAGTGAATGTCAAACAGAGTAAAGAACTCAAAGGAGAGATCACTTTTGCTTAGACTGATCAGAAATGACTTGGAAGACACAAACTTTAAGTTTCCATGAATGAAGGAGGAGCAGGAGAGGACACAGACAGCATGACAGAGGTCATGGAAATGTTAAGCTCAAATCATGGATCCTGGAATAGAAGCAACCAAGGGAAAGAGCATGAGAGAGTTCCTTCGTCAATTCCTCAGTTATCAAAGCCTTTCCGAGTATTTTCCATCATGACATTCACATTTCCTCTTCTTAGTTGAAAGAAAAGATCTTCTCCCTTTTCCTATTGCCCCAAGCTCTAGCAATACTCTCTGTTCCTCTTCCACCTGCAAGTAAGTAAGCTCACCTACCCTCGCTAAGTGTAGGATGAGTAGGTAATTGTGTGTGGCCAGGAAGAAATAAGATTTTTCTACCAGGTGATGTAGTGGAAATATCATAGGCTAAGAAATAAGCCTTAATTTCCAGTCCTGGTTTTGTTAATATAATTTTCAGTTCAGGGTCTCAGTCTTTCCACCTCTAAAATGGGGTGGTGATACCACACATGCTGTGATCATTAATTTGATAAAGCTGATAAGGTAATTAATATAGCTAGTATATAGTCAGAACTCAAATAAGAGATGGGATGAAAGACAAGGAAGAAAAGGAGGAGGAAAATGAATAAACATACTGAAATTTATTGCAGACCTTTTTTTTTTGGCAACCCTTGTTTTGAAGAGAGTCAAAAACAAATGAATCATGAGGAAAACGAAAGGTGAAAAAATATGTCTTTCAAAGTTGATTTATCCTGGATTTCAGCCTGTCAAAACATTTTCAACAATGGAGCTCAACATTCTATTTCATAACTTGAAATTGTTTAAATCTCCCCTAAAGACTTACTCATAGTCTGTTAAGGCTATATTCATTTAATTGGCATTATATTTTAGTAAGAGAATCCTATTCTCCTTATACAGTACTTAATGATACAGCCCTTAAATTTATTTTTGGAGCCACTTCATCTGTGATAGCCAAAAACTAGCAAACAACCCAAATGTCCATCAACAGATGTTCATATCCACACAATGGAACATTACTCAGCAAAAACAGGAATAAAATAGTAATACCCATAATTTACAGGGACAAATCTCTAAAATATAATGCTAAGTTTAAAAAGTGAAACACAAAACACTACATACTGCAGGGGCCCTTTATAAGATATTCTAAATAAGACAAAACTACAGTGATAAAAATCAGATCAGTGGTTGCCTGAGGCTGGAGATCAGGGCCTGCTGCAGAGTCATGAGAAAATTCAGGGTGATGGAAATGTTCCTATATCTTGCTTATGGCGGTTGGTTGCACTACAGTATACAATTACCATAATTCAAGCTCAACACTAAAAGGGGTGAATTGTATTATATGTAAATTACACCTCAATAGGCTGGGGAGGAAAAATCTCTAAGGCAACCACAGCTTCCTAACAGGAACCTTCACACACACAGCTTTAAATAAACAATGATGCAACCACAGCAAAGCAAATGCAGGTCCTAGTATTTTTTTCACTGTCATTCAAAAAGGTTACACTATGTTCCCCCAAAACCCGCATACTGCCAACTTAAGAAAAGCACCGTATTCACCTTCTGTATCTGACTTCAAAGGCTTTGAGAGCCGTCCAGCACTGGTATAACCTCAGCTGTTTTGCATACATCACTGGCTTCTCTCCCTTGTATTATTAATGGTGCCGTTTACCTGACCTCCATTAAACGACGAAAGGTCCATTTTACATATTAACACCTTCTGTCTCCACCCAAAGTTCCTGAGTAAACTCCTGGAAGAATTTGTACAAGAACTTACTGCACGCAGCCGGTACAGTCTGATGGGCCTTAAGACGGTGTCCGACGACAATCAGGGTGATGCAGCGAACCGGTGCTGCTCTAGCTGTTTGTCGGGTCGGTCCTGGGTCATTCCAGGAAACTCCTGAAGGCCCACCATCTTCTCTTTGGCCCCTACAGCCATCAGCTTGCCTCACACTGACCCGGCGCGAACCCCGGAGAGCAAGAGCCTCCGGCCCACCTGCAGCACCGGGGGACGGAGCCAGCAAGGGGGGCTTTGGGGCCACGGAGCGCGAGGCCAGGGGCGGGGAGGACCAAGCCCGCTGCGTGGCGCTGGGTCAGGCTGAGCCGGGGGCGGGCATCTTAAATCTCGGCTCATCCTCCTTCCACCTGGCCCATCTCACTCCAGGTGTTAGTACTTCTGACCCGACGTCAGCCTCAGCCCTTAAACGTCTCATGATGGGTCTAAGCTTTGCCTCAAAAACTCTTCCTCACATTTACACAGTTATCGGCCAATGTAGCCAGTAAAACTGCCTTCCGTCGTTCAATGTTCCGTGTTTATGCCATCATGTTTGTTCATATAACCAACATTTACGGTGCTAGTTGCTAGAGTTGTAACACTGACCAAAGGAGACGCAAACCTTCCCCTCCCGGGTTTTGCAGTCTGCTGAAATCACACACTGCTCGATGCCCTGATGAGGGCAGCAAATGGACAGTCACTGAACATCTACTGCCCACCAGAGTGTACAAGGCACTTAGCCCGCAACCTCATTTAAGCCCACAAGAGCTGAGGTTGGACTCTAATTAAATAATAAATAATAATAATAATAATAAATTTACAAACAAGGACCACAAAGCTCAGAGGTTAAATCGCTTGTCTAGGCAAAAAATGAAACGTGACTATGGTACTGCTGATCCACAGTACTGTCTTGCCCTCATCTCACCACAAAGAGCCTTTTTTCGTTCTCCTTAAATGCCACTATGTGAAGCATCATCCACTCAGTCCAACTGGTGCTCATAAAAATTTTAAGCCAATGAGTAACATTTCTCTAATGTCCAGTGGTTCTCAAATTACAGTAATATTCCAATTGTTTGAACGGCTGATTAAAACACAGCTTGCTGCCCAGCATCTGATTTAGTTGGTCTGGGGTAGGGCCCAAGATTGACGCTCCTACTAGAAATGCTGACCCTCATCGCTTAGGGACATCGTGTTGAGATCGCTACTCTAATGAATGACTAGGGTCTCCAGCCAATCTAACATAAAAAGTTTAAAGTTAAGAATAACAGAATCTACAAAACTTCTTTGTCATCTTCTTAAAACATGGGAACAGGAACAAGCAGAGCATGTGAGAGAAGTCTGAACCTTTAAACCACTTACAGCTGAAACAAATGAGTTTGTGGGAACTTTAATACACACTGGAGATGCCAAGGATGGGTCAGTGTAAGTCCCTCAGTTGAAACAAGGGTACCTCTCGTGGAAGCAAAGTTGGTAATGAGGGAGGCTGTGCATGTGTTGGGGCAGGGGGTGTACAAGACATCTCCATGTCTTCCACTCAATTCTGTTATGCACTGAAAATTGCTCTATCAAAGGATAATTTTAATCTTTTAAAAAATGTTTTCTCTAAATGACAAGGCTAAGACTTGGGAGTCAAAGCCTATATGATATAAAACCAAAGAATACTCTTACTCCTGTGCTAGAGTTTGGAACATGAAAGCAGCAAGTACATTGCAGGTATCAGATATCACTCCCCTTAGTGCCCAGTATGGAAGAGTAGGGGGTACTTGGGGCGGCCTGAACATCCCGAACAGCCTCATGGAGACCAAGTCCAACTGAATCTCTTGAATTTATCTTATGCCCTGCCCCACACCTATGGTTTGCAACATGTAGGTTTGATCTGAGTAGGGCCCAGAAATCTGCGTTTTTCCCATCATACTGAATTTTGAGAAAAACTCAATGGTCGTTAATGCCTCAAGAAAACATTAACCATGTCCAAAGCAATCCTTTCTGTTGCTGCTTCTTAAAATGTCCTGGCTAGGCGTTGAGTACTCGGGGTCAACAACAAAGCCCACAGGTAGCAGCTCGTCCTCTGTTGCTCAATTTTCCACATGGTCAGGGAGCTCTGCAAATTGGTATCATTTTGGGTCAGTGGCTCTTTAATCTCCTAGACGATCTAAACAAGAAAGATGGCCAGCAGCAAGCCAAGACTGAATTCTTTTCCCTTAACATCTGCATTCCATACCTGTTCATCCCTAATTCTCCACTGTTGTAACCTAGCTTCATCCAGAGCATCAGCTTCTGCAAAATAGTTTGGTTACTAGAGGAAACTGAATCTGATCAAGCCTTAAGTATGTATATGAATGTGAACAAAAAGAAGAAAAGGGGAGGTTAATTAGTATGCATTAGAGGTTAAGAAAGTGTTTTCCTACCCAACTCATGTACTGATTGATCAAATGCCTACTTTTATACGTGTGCTCTGTGCTAGACCCTGAAATCTCAAAGGAGCACAAATCATGCTGTCTTCCCTTGCAGAGCTTGTGGTCTAATGAGCAAGTGTCCACTGGTCTGCACAGTAGAGGGGAGCAACCCTTGGCTTGTTTACACACAGATGGGACCCAAAGCAAGTAAGACCAAGTTGGAAAAAGGTAACAAATTAAAGTAGTAAGTAGATTTAGCATCTTCACTTTAGAAAGGAGGCACTGCATGCTTTACCCAGCAACATAATGAACCAATTCTCCATGTTCTCCTTTCCAGATAGGATTTAGGAGAGGCCTGATCAAATCATACCCTGCAGGTGCCCCCAGATCTTTCCCCAACAAAATAACTGGGATCCCTTACTGTTGTTGTGATTTTAGTTGCTAAGTCATATCCAACTCGGTGATCCCATGGACTGTAGCCTGCCAGACCCCTCTGTCCATAACATTCTCCAGGCAAGAATACTGGAGTGGGTTGCCATTTCCTCCTCCAGGGGATCTTCCCTACCCAAGGACTGAACCCAGGTCTTCTGCATTGGCGGGCAGGTAGCAGAGCTACCTGGGAAGCCCAACTGCGATGCCTGACTCTCTCCGTTTTTCACCCTCTCCTCTTGGTTATGTTGTTTCCCCAGACCCTTTTATCAAGACAGTTACCCCACAGAAGTTGTATGCCTTAAGCCAAGAATTCTCAGCCTTTGGTGAGTGTAAGAATTTCCTAGAGCTCTTTTTAAAAATGGAGATTCCTGGATCTTTTCCTCAAGATTCTGAATCAGTTGTCTAGAATCAGATTCACAAAACTTCATTTTTAACAAGCACCTTAAGTGTTCGATCCAGACATTGAGTTTTAAATATGTTGTTTTACTTACTGCTCAAAATAGCCCTATTTACACAGGAGGACATAAAGTGCAGGAAAGTTAAATAATTTGCCTAAACTTACAAAGCAAGGAAACGGCAGAATCTGGGTCCTAACAGAGTTTCCAGACCCCCAAACCCAAGGACAATCCCAAATAAGCAAACCTAATGCCACAGGCAATTAAACTTAAAACTAATAAGGTTTAAAGAGAAATGGAAGGAAGCCCTAGGTTCATTGAGAGGAAAGGCCAGCAATGAAATCATAAGGGGCTCAGAGCAGACTTTGCCAACCACTCAACTTTGCCTAGGGCCAGTTCCACTGTGCTAAGGCCAGCACAAGTATGCTCGCATGGACAAGGCAGAGCAGTTCCTATAAATGTCTCAGAAAAAAAAAACTTGAGGTTTTACATACAATTAATTGCAAAGACATTTCTTAATGGCAGCCTCCTCTTGCCTTTCCAAATTAATGAGTCAGAAAAGCACTGCTCTCAATAGCATCTTTAGAAGTGGGCAAGGTCCCCTCCTGGGCTCCCATTAAAACAGAACGCAGGACTTCCAGCTAAATGCTGCAGTGTCCTCCAATTTGGAAAGTCATCGTGAAGCTGTAAAAGCCTGTGCCCAGATTCCTTCCTGGAATCCCTTTTGGTCCCAGAAGGAAAAGAAAGGCAGGGAAAGTGATGAGGAGGGGGTCATCTTGGGTAACATGTCATTTGGATAACATTCTGGACAACATTAGAGATAGTTATTTCATTTAAAAGATGGTTCTTTCTGTGAAGGAAAATGTCTTTTTTCTTATAAACAATTCTGCAAGTAAAGAGGATGGGGCTGGAAAAAAAAAACTCAACTATTGGGTACCAGGAAACACACTCAACAATAGCATTTTCAGGTTCTTTCTGTTTTTACTATAGGTATTTGTCTGTGTGTGTGTAACATACATTGGGAGGAACTAATAATGAGCAGATTTTCTCATATAACATCCGGTCTATAAATAGATGAAGTAGGATGGGCTACAGCCTCTTGCCAAATTAAACTCGAAGGTAAAGGCCTGGGTGGCTACCTGGAAATTTACGTTCTGTAGAGTCTTGGCTTTTAAATGAACCAACAAGGGCCCACCTGTGTTTGCTACATGTCCCTTGGATAATTAATGCTGGTGATAACACCTAAGTGTTCGCCCACAAAGCACCTAGAATGCGGCTCGCCCATGCACATTCTAATCACATCGGCCACCGAACTCTCCAAATGACCTTCTTCAAAACAATGACTGTCTTTGAAACCACCGAAGCTAACCTAGGAGGAAGCTGTTTTTTCCTAGGATTGGGCTGAGGCAGAGCCGTTTTCTTAAGGCGAGAGTGCCACCAAGTGGTCAGGACGGGAACTAGGCTGCCCGTTTGAATTCACAGCCTCCAGCCAGGCAGCACGCCTGTCAATACGGTGTTCCCAGGCTGCCGGATGTCTCGGGCCCACCACCGCAGAGCCGCGACCAGGACCAGGGAGGAAAGCGGAGCCCCACATACCCCTCACAGCTCAAAGGTGATTCTGCAACTCACCTAAATCCTCAGCTCTCCTAGTTTTAAGAAGACGTAGATCTTAAACCTCACCAAAGCCGGGGTGGGTCTGGGAGGTGGAGTGGATCGCAGTGAGGACCACCTATTCCATATCATTGTTTATCATAGTATTTTCTTTTTTTTATTTTTATTAAGTTGGAAGATAATTGCTTTACAGTGAAATGTTGGTTTCTGCCATACAACAGCGTGAATCAGCCATAAGTGTACATAAGTCTCCTTCCTTTTGAGCCTCCCTTCCTGCCCACCCTCCATCCCACCCCTCTAGGTTATCACAGAGCTGAATTCCCTGTGCTATACAGATACTAGTGTTTTCTGTTTTTACTAAAGTCTGTCTGTATCACTGAGGTTCACAAAGATGCTATGAAATATTATCTCCATATTACAGATAAGAAAGAAGGAGTGCCGTGGTAAGAACAATAGGGGGACTATTAGAACAGGTAAGTGTTCCATGACTTTGTATGATTCCTTGTTTAACTGCTGAACCAATAGCTCCTCCTGTCTGTCAGCTTATCACAGCCCCAACTGATTTTTTTTTTCCCCTCACACACAGAGTCTCCTTCCTAGACCAGTATCACTACTGCATGTTCTGATTGTTCTCTTCCTTCATATTTGTCTCACTTTGTTTCTTCCTGTTTTCCCCCCTCTAATGGCTCAGACTCAAATAACTTGGGTGGCTTCAAAGACCACTGTCAGAAAAGGCTTCTCCCTCCTGTGGTTTCCTATAATTATAGGCATACCTTTTCCCCATCATGCTGCAGCATCGTTAATCACTTCAAATACAGAGACAGCCAGGCATGCTGCTCTATGAGCAGAGAGCCCACCGGCCCATTTCAATTTGTGATTGTATCAATAATCTTGAGACTGTCTTATGTGAACTAACCCATTCTTTCCAGAGAAACTGGAAAGAAACTGCTAAAATCATACAGGCAAACCCTCACTGACACAGGGAGTATGTTTGCATGATATAAAATTCCAGATGACAGTTGTCAGCTGCTTTGTCCTGCATTTCTAAGCGGCAAAAAGGCAATATCCTGTCAGGATATTCATGTAAAGAGTTGTGAGAACCTCCATCATTAAAAGCACCAATTGTCTAAGGATCTCTCCCACACACCCCAGAGGCCAGTATGAATTTAAACTGCTTATAGATCAGAACAAAAACAATAACAAATTAATCCTGATGTACTTTTCTAGAATACCCTAGTATAATTTTCATGTGGCAGCCCCTACACCCCAAGACTACAAGAAAATTTTGTAGCAATTTCACAGATATTATTACTGCAGATTGGAAAAGATTAGAGAAAGCACAATTTCTAAAGAGATCATTTCATAGGAAAAAAAAAAGCTTAACATAAATATTTTGATTTGTATTGATTATTTCTCATGCATACATCTTTAACCAGGCAATCTTCAAGCACAGAATAAACATATCACAAGCAATGTATGTATGTGTTAGTCACTCAGTCGTGTCTGACTCTTTGTGACCCTGTGGACTGTAGCCCGCCAGGCTCCTTTCTCTGTCCATGGAATTCTCCAGGCAAAAATGCTGGAGTGGGTAGCCATTCCCTTCTCCAGGGGATCTTCCCCACCCAGGGATCAAACCCAGGTCTCCTGCATTTCAGGCCCATTCTTTCCTGTCTCAGCCACCAGGGAAATCCAAACATGTCACAGGTTATATTCTAACAGGAAAATACTTTTCTTTGGGATAAAAATGAGTAATTACACATACTGCTATGGTCAAACAGTGGAATCACAAGACTGGACAAGGGCATGTTTAGGTATACCTTGCCTTTAAAGAAAATGCACTCATTTGTTCAAAAAAATGTTTACTGAGTATCAACTGTATGCCAGGTACAATGTTTATGACAGCAATCAAGGCCCTTGGATGGTATACCCTAGTAGAACTGTGACAATTGTGTGTTGTAAAAACAATAAAATGACTCTAATGTCAGGTAGATTAAAATGCTATGAAGTAAAGTATACCACTTGAGAAATACATTATGAGAGTGGCAGGGTGGTCAAGGAAGGCCTCTCTAAATACATAAATTTGAGAGCAGTGAAGGTCTATGATCAAATGTGTATTTTTACTATTTAAGCCTAGTAGCATCCACAAGAAAGTATCAAAGGGAGAAAAGAGAGAAGGTACCCAATAGCTGGGGATGCCTTTAGTTCCATAGGGAGGTTGGAGTAGAAAAACCAATCACTGGGGATATTAACTGCCTGTTCATCAACTTCCTGAAATCTAAGTACTTATCTGGTGCCTTCCACTTTGGCAAGGGAAAGAATAAGGGTCACACGATAAACAGATCATCCTTGACATTTCACAGCGGTTTGAATTAATTGCCATGGGATAATAGCATCAAGACTTAAGCTTATAACAAATGTTACTTTCAAATCAGCTATGCAAATACAGCTTTAAGAAGCCTGATATATGTAGATTTATGACTAGTTCCTTACAAGTAATGATCTAAAAAAAATCTTTTAAAAAATTCCGCTAAACTCTAAGAGGAATTTATAATGTAAAATAAAAATAAGAGAAAAGCAAACAATGGACAAAGTTTTTCACAGACAAAGAAATGTAACTTTTCTACTAGAAATAATAGTATAAGCCCACTGATTTCTTTTCTCACACGGCATATTTTACTAAGCTTTTGCATATATCAGAAGGCAAAAGCAGCCAGCAATCTGGAGCTCTGGCACATAGTAGATTTCATCTCATTTTGCATATATAGGGCCGCATGCTGTGGAATTAACAACTTTTAGATTGTTCTAGTGCCACCATTGGGCTGCTGCACTTGAATATGATATATATTTTTTAATTTAAATAAAATACATTTAATATTGATTTTTTTCATCCATATTCAGTATGCTATCCAAACCACAAAACATTCTGATGATAGAAAAATCCCTTCCAGAGTTTAAAAAACATTCTATGATTCTATATGATGTTTCATTTATACTTAGTACAAATTTGCCACTCCGGAATTCCTCAGCCTTCTGTAGTCCGATCAATAATTGTTGATAGTTTATAAAATACAAAGGTTTTCTTCAGATACTAAGCAAGTGTATTATCCAATGTGCTTTTTAAGATTCTACAAATATGCAGAATTAATTTCTTAGATGTGTGGCTATTGAATGAGCAAAACATTCGTATACTACCAAAATGGTCAATTTTATAAGGAGAGTATGTTTGACACAGCCTTCATCTGGTGTGAAACCATGAGTGGCAATTCCTGGGAAATACTTCAAGAACCTACTATAGTAGAAAATTTTCAAAACAACTTCTTAATGACATAGGGAAAACAATCTAAGAAGTTATTAGGAATAAACAAAAATATATTCATAGTTGACGCTTATGGAATTTTACATACTCCTACCCAGATTCCAGATGAGAAAACTAGCAGACAAATATTTGAATAGCACCATTGTGTCCTATAGGTCCTTGGTAATTTTTGTTTGCCTGAAGTGGTGATATTTTATACAACAGTTAAGAGAGGAAAGGTAAATAATTTAACGGTTCAGATGGGACCATTTTTATTCCAGAAATTTTTTTAAATTGTTTTAAGTTTTTCAATTTAGTAAAAGTATGAGAAATAATGTGCATGCTTTTATAACTATCTATATATCTTCTTTCCAAGTTTTAGGTGAGCTCAAGTGAAAACTTTTATTAAAATGCAGAAAAGTCAGATCATATAGTATAGAGAAGCAAAAACCATTTACTTTAAAATGAATCCCACAAAAAATTTATAATTTCCTGATAGATCTTCTCCTGTCATCTTCAAAGACTGTCAGTGAAAGTTTTATTTTCATCATTTTTAAGTAGCAAATCCTTAATCATTATCAAAAGAATTTAAATTTGAGGTACCCATCTGTTGCATTTTTTAGAGGCTCCAAACACCCTTCATAGAGAGAAACCTTGGTTTTGAACTTCAGTGATTAAACAGTGGTCTCCTTTGTACAATCTGCTTATACCACTGTTAGATAGCAAGTATTTTAATGCCAACCTTCAGTCAAGAGCCTCTTGTCCTACAAGACACTCATTATGCAAGAAAAAAAATATCATCTACATTTTAAAAATGAAAGGAGGGAATCTGTGCTCACACAAGTGTTTCATGTTGTATTTTTTTTTAACTCCAATTCAGAGGCTTTGCAATCATCAGAATTATGAAGTATTTTCTCCCTCTCTGAAATAATAAAGAGATCACTTAATTATCTTCTCATGGTCATTTTGCCTGCTATGTGCAGATTGCAAAACCCAATAACAACTCTAATGAAAAGCATTTCTTCATGGCCACAACCTCTTAACACCCGGACTGTGGTTCTCACAAGATGATTATATGGCTGCGGCAAGAAGGTCACCACACAAGGCCAGAGTCGCAATCCAGGTGCCGGAATTCGTCCCAAGCACTTTACCGGTACCATTGCAGGATGAGGGCTCCAAAGGATGGAGTGGCTTATAAAAGAGACTTTTAAAATGTCATTTTAACTTTAAAATGTCCATTAATGCTTTGAAAAGGCAATGCAAAAGAAATATAACAGTACGCAGAGGTTAAGATAATGGACCGACTTTATAAAAAGTTAATCAACTTGTAGTTTGAAGTAAGAATTAGGGTAAAAGGAGATGAAACATATTTTACAGGAATTTTTACCAAAGTAAATGAAACAATGCTTCGATAGGAGAACTTGGGAAGAACGCAGAATTCTACCCATCAATTTGTTATAAACGACAGCATATGTTGTGTTTTATTTTGAATTGTCTGATAAATGAATGTTTATCCTGGGATCAATGGTTCTGGGTGAATGGCAGATTGCAGCAGCAATTGGTTTCTCACCGAGAGAATTATCTTAAATCAGATCTCCTTTGTTTGATGAAACTTAAATTGCAGGGGGAATATTTAAACATCTAAGGAGAAAATCCATAGATAAGCTAACACATGGCTCCAAGATGCATTTAACAGAACTAATTGTCTCTATTATTCTTTTATTCTAAAAGCTACAGATAGAATGTAGAAGTCAAATAACAAAATACTCTATCATTATAGGTACCCTGATAAGGGACAGTAGGCCACCAAAATATTCTATTTACTTCAAGTGATACTGGAGCGCTAGGGCAAATGAGGCGATTATGTCTATGGTAAATCCAGCTAAACAACAGGATTAGGAAGAGAAACTCCTTTCCTGTACCTGTGATATTTTTATGAGGCTAAGCAAAACATGGAAGCCATCTCTTCTTTGCAGTGTCCGTGGCCACAGATGTCCTCAGCATGCCCTGGGACCAAGAAGGCTCTCTATTCCATTAGGTGACCATAGACTCATGGCCTTGATTACAGTGATGAAAAAGTTAACCCCAGTTAAGAGCTCAACCGCTCAAGGCAGAGGTGTATTGGAATTCTGTATCTGCCGCTCACTAGATGTATAATCCCAGGTAAAGTATCAAACCTTTTTAAAGTCCTTTTTCCTCATTGTTTAGCAATGGAATGATAAGAATATGTCAAGGATCAAAAGGCTAATTTACCTCAATATTCTTGTCTCTCATGCATTTCTCAATCAACTCTTGTGTAGCTTGTTGCTTCCCTGCTCCATTGAGGCATCTGTCCTGAAAGTCCCCTTTGTCCCAAAGTCACCTTTATCCCCAAGTCAGTGGCCACTTTCCCAGTCCCCACTGTGTTACCACAGAGCCTCAACAGTGTCTAGCAATGTTGGCCACTCCCGCCTTCATGAAACAGCCCTTCCCTCTGCAGAAAGATGCACAAAAGAGAAGCCACTTGTGGTCCAAGGGATAGCAACTATCTGAAGTTTTTCTGGCCCCTGGAACCAGAGTTCTAGCCTTTCTGAATTTGGATTCTGGAATAAGGTACTTTGGGGTACCTTAAAAGACCGGAGACACTGTGCAAATGGAAAGGACCACCATTAAATCAATTTTTTCTCTTCAAAATCCTGTTCTGTGTACCTGCCCCCACCTTGATTTCTTAAGCTTTAGCAACAGACAAGCACATAACATATACAATTGACAGGCACTGAGAAGGAGTGAAAAGAAACATGAAAAATCCATGGCTCAGGGTGATTCATTTCTAAAGCCCCTTCACCAATTAAGTGGCGTCCCTGGAGGGTTCTTCCAGGTCAGGCATTGGAAAGGTTTCCTTGAATTTAGAGAAAGCTAGCTTAGAACAGCCCCAGGCCTGTGATATTTCTTCACCCCTTAAGAGACTTATTTAAAATAAATAGCCAAGGCTTTGTCTTTTGGCCATAGCCTTCCCTATTACAAGCTGAGGTCAGGACACATAGCTCATGTCCCTGACTCACAGCTAAGGAAGAGATGGCTCCTTCGAGGAATCGCTAAATCACACAATCCTCCTGGCAAAGGACAAATGGAGCTCGCCATCCGCCACTGGCTCAAAAAGGGATCAACAGGACTTGGAATCAAACCTCTTATGTTTTTATTTTGCTCGAGGCCCTTCTGACTGCCCCTTGAACAGGTCACTCCATCTTTCCTGCTTCTGGGCGGCATTTCAGTAGAGCAATTCAGGGCTGTCTTACTGCAAATGCTCTGTGACTGTCAGTGGTGTGTCTGCTAAGACAAAGACTGACAAATTGCACTCCTCACATTAATTTTCAAGTGAGTTTTTAAAGCACATGCCTCTGATGAAGTATTTTGAATAGTGCTATGGATGTCAAGGAGACATTTAAAATATCTCACTCATAATTTTTGAAAATCTTCCTCATTCAGAGTTGTCACAGCTTGACAGCTTAGCTCTGTTTTGAGTATATTCTTTTACAATGTGCTACAAACTGATTGAAGAGCTGACAAATCTGACTTAACCCAAACAAGAATCTTTAAATATAGCTGATTGAAAAGAATGTTTAATGAAAATGCATATACAGATATTACATCTAGCATCCTATTTTTAAGAAGTCCAATTACACAATTAACATCTTTACTGAAAATATGCCTCTAGCCTGGACTAGGAAAAAGAAAATTGCTCCACAATCTATCAAGAGAAAATGCTGAAATTATTAGAAATCATTCTAATTGAATATTCATTTATCTTTTTTTGTCTAAATAAAAGCCAGGGTTTTGTTTTCTGAGTGTACCTTTAAATGGATTTTAATATAATAATTGCCCAACCGATCCATTTTTTGAATCCCATGACTGACCCTAGCTTGCACAAACAAAGGAAAGAGAGTAAAAGACTGAAATGAGGTTATTATAATTCTCCTCTAACCCAGGCTGGAGAAGTAACCTTATGGTTATTAAGTACAAAAAAGGGAAAAGAAGAATAAAAGGTATCTGTGGCTAAATAAATGGGGAGAAATTGATTGTGGAATGCAGGAGGCAACCAAGAGTTAAGGTTCTTGATGCAATGAAGTTCCTTTGATACCCATAAGCAAAGCAAACCTTTAAAATTCCACTGATATCAGCAGAGTGAAGGAGAGATTTTCTGAAGATATATCCATAAAATAATCTCCCAAAATATTTTGTGGTTTTTCTAAAATACATTCAGCTTCCTACAATCCTTTCTTGCATTAAGACTATGTCACTAACAAAGAGTAGAAAAAGAACAAGCAATAACACAAGGCAAAAATTCCTGCTAGAAAGAGGATGAAATGGAGAGCCTTTACAGTGCTGGGATTAAAGGAAGAAATCAAAGAAAGAGAAAGATGAGAGCATCCCAGCAAGCTACAACCTCTGGGGGAGAAAAAGGCCCAAGAAATGCCAGGATGGTTTTGTAGGAATCTGAGAATGTTAGAGTGGGTACCACATTTTCCTGGATGTGGCTAAAGTAGCCAGGAGCATCTTAGAGAAGCCTGCGTGTTCAACATGGCATCACATTCCACCTGGCTTGAGAATGATGGAGCAACATCATGCCCTCAGGGCTCAGCAGATACTTAACCTGGATACATATGGGTATTTCAGAGCCTCCCTCCCATCTGGGCCTGATGGGGAACAGCTCCAATGACATGGGTGAGATTTCTCCTTCAGCACACACAAATACAAATTCTCACCCTTGGAAGTTCTTTGCCCCACTCTTGGAAAGGACCTAAGGCAGTTCAGGGCCAGGTCTGATCTTCATGCAGCCCACATTTGATCCATGAAAACATGTGCATTGTCTGGTTGGTCTTTAGCAGACATGTAGTTAGTTATTAAATGCAATCTTCCAGAGGCTTGCTCTGCCTTTAATCAGGCTCCTGTAGCTCCCTCTGACATGAGTGAGGCCCCACAGTCCATAGTAGTAACAAATATAGGCTCTCCTAGCTGTGCAAATGAAGCCCCCCATTCTTAACTAGGCCTAAGGTGAGGGGCAGACAATCCCTACCTCCATGGGTTGGAGGACTAGCAAGAAATTTGACTGTTTCTCCACAATGGAAGCAAGGAAGACTATGTCTGGAATACTGGGGCATCACTTAATATTACTATGAACTGTGATTAAGGCTGGGCTCCCCAGGTGGCATATGTTTTTTTTCCCCCATTTATTTTTATTAGTTGGAGGCTAATTACTTTACAATATTGTAGTGGTTCCCCCAGGTGGCTTAGTGGTAAAGAATCCACCTGCCAGTGCAGGAGACAAAGGACGCTCAGGGCCTCCTGGGCCTGGAAGATCCCCTGGAGCAGGAAATGGCAACCCACTCCCATATTCTTGCCTGAACAATGCCATGGACAATGCAGTCTGCAAGATACTACAGTCCATGGGATTGCACAGAATCAGACAGAACTGAGCATGCACACAAGTGATTAAGGACAATGGAAAACAGTAACCCAATTCCTGGTAGACTACCATGGCCCAGACCCTTCAGGAATGAAAATCTGGAGCAACCCATCAGTAAAGAACTATGACTAGCTGAGTGAAAACAGAACATGGGATGAGTGGTAGAAGAAAGTAGTTAAAAATATCACTTGTGACCACAAGACTATTTATAGAAATAAGGATGAGTTGTCTTGATGCCATGAGCTTTTCATCCTCATTTCTTCCTCAGGATGTCTGTTCCTCAGACATCCTGGAATGCAAAGTCAAGTGGGCCTTAGGAAGCATCACTACAAACAAAGCTAGTGGAGGTGATTGAATTCCAATTGAGCTCTTTCAAATCCTAAAAGATGATGCTATGAAAGTGCTGCACTCAATATGCCAGCAAATTTGGAAAATTCAGCAGTGGCCACAGGACTGGAAAAGGTCAGTTTTCATTCCAATCCAAAAGAAAGGCAATGCCAAAAAATGTTCAAACTACTGCACAATTGCACTCATCTAACACACTAGCAAAGTAATGCTCAAAATTTTCCAAGTCAGTATTTAACAGTACATGAACCAAGAAATTCCAGATGTTCAAGCTGGATTTCGAAAAGGCAGAGGAACCAGAGATCAAATTGGCAACATCCAATGGATCATTGAAAAAGCAAGAGAGTTCCAGAAAAACATCTACATCTGCTCTATTGACTACACCAAAGCCTTTGTGGATCAAAACAAACTGTGGAAAATTTTTAAAGAGATGGGAATACCAGACCACCTGTCCTGCCTCCTGAGAAATCTGTATGCAGGTGAAGAAGCAACAGTCAGAACTGGACATGGAATAGCTGACTGGTTCCAAATTGGGAAAGGAGTACATCAAGGCTGTATATTGCCACCCTGCTGATTTAACTTATATGCAGAGTACATCATGAGAAATGCTGGGCTGGATGAAGCATAAACTGGAATCAAGAATGCCGGGAGAAATATCAATAACCTCAGATATGCAGATGATACCACCATTGTGGCAGAAAGAACCTCTTGATGAAAGTGAAAGAGGAGAGTGCAAAGTTGGCTTAAAACTCAATATTTAGAAAACTAAGATCATGGCATCCCGTCCCATCACTTCATGGGAAATAGATGGGGAAACAATGGAAACAGTGACAAACTTTATTTTTTTGGGCTCCAAAATCACTGCAGATGGTGACTGCAACCATGAAATTAAAAGAATCTTGCTCCTTGGAAGAAAAGCTATGACCAACCTAGACAGCTTATTAAAAAGCAGAGACATTACTTTGACAACAAAGGTCCTTTTAGTCAAAGCTATGGTTTTTCCAGTAGTCATGTATGGATGTGAGAGTTGGACTATAAAGAAAGCTGAGCGCTGAAGAATTGATGCTTTTGAACTGTGGTGTTGGAGAAGACTCTTGAGAGTCCCTTGGACTGCAAGGAGTTCCAACCAGTCCATCCTAAAGGAAATCAGTCCTGAATATTCATTGGAAGGACTGATGCTGAAGCTGAAACTCCAATACTTTGGCCACTTGATACAAATAACTGACTCATTTGAAAAGACCCTGATGCTGGGAAAGACTGAAGGCAGGAGGAGAATGGGACAACTGAGGATGAGATGGTCGGATGACACCACTGACTCAATGGATATGAGTTTGAATAAGTTCTGGGAGTTGGTGATGGGCAGGGAGACCTGATGTACTGCAGTCCATGGGGTCACAAATAGTTGGACATGACTGAGTGACTGAACTTAGCTGATCTGAACTATTCTGAGTATTTCTGTGAGGGTGTTTTGTATGAGATTAACATTTAAATCAGTGGACTTTGAGTAAAGCAGATTGCTCTCTGTTATGTGGGTGGGCCTCATTCAATCAGTTGAAGACCTGAAGAGACCAAAAGGCTAGTCTGCTCAGAGCAAGAGGGAATTCTCCAGCAGATTGCCTTCAGACTTGGTCTGTAACATCAGTTGTGTCTGATTTTCCAGCAGAATACCTTTGGACTTGAACCACAGCTCCTTCCTGAGTCTCCAGCTTGCTGGCCTCTTTCATTAGATTTTGGACTCACTTAGCCCCCACAATTGCATAAGCCAATTCCTTAAAATAAATCACTTCCTATAAATATACACATTCTGGGGCTTGTTTCTCTGGGGAACCCTAATACAGGGTTCAGCATAACATTCTCTAAAGAAGATCTTCTCATAAAAACCTCTTCTCAACATTTTTACCCTTTTCTACAACTTTGATTTGACTGAAAGATCCTTCTTTAAATGGCTGCATTTTAATCTGGTACCTTAGTTACGTAGCATCTGTAACATTTTACCTTTAGAAAATTCTACTGACAGCTTATGTCACAGTTGCTAATAAGGGAGGAAGAAGACCAGTTCTTAGTACAAGGAAACCTCAGAAAGTAGAGACCCACAACCAGAGACCAAAAGGGTGATCCATGGGGGTACCAGAATGCCTAGGGGCCAAACCAACAATTCACACACTGGGAATCCTCCCAGGATAAAACAGCCCTGAGAGGTTAGTGTCATCTCTGAATTGACCGTATTTCATCTACAAGAAAGGACTTCAAAGTAGAAGAATCCTAGTTAACATGATTGGAAAGTTTATGGGGTTTTTTTCTTCCACTTGAGGGAATAAATAAAAGAAAAACACAGCAATATGAAACTAGTTTTAGAAAAAAAAAGAAAGCTACATGCTTATTCACGTCTAAGTCATAATGAGAATTTTCATTTTCTGCTTCTATTTCACAGAGAGAAATTTCAGTAACTGCAGACTAACTGATATTTCTTGGCCGTAATAAATCAACCACAATGTAACCATGAGTACACTGTGGATCCCCATAGACTGTGGAAAAGCATGAACACAGAGATAATCAGCACTCAAAGGTGAGGCAGGGCAAAAAGGAATAAGAGGCACAAATTGACCAGGACTGGGACATTTCCATTAGCCTCTTCTGAGATTATCTAGAAATGTCTGACTCCTTGAAGAGGAAAAATTGTAAAGAAATGTCAGAACCATAATGTAGTTATAACTGTATTTTTATTGTAGAATATGAATGTGTGTGTGAGACATACATCGATGTGCATACTTATAAAATATTCATTATATATTCCTGAGGTAAGAGAAGTAGGTCATAAAATTCATCTACTTCCAGATATTAATAGCCCCAAACACTGATGGATACTGGAAGCTGACATTTTAAACACTTCCGTCTTTTAAGCAATCAAGACCAACAGCATAGTGTAATAGTTAAAAGCATATATTCTAGAAGTTTCAAATCACAGCTCTTTTTTTATGAGTGTGACCTTGGGAAAGTTGTATAACCTCTCTGTGTCTCGTTTCCTAATGTGCAAAGTGGGGATGATGGTAACAACCTCTTAGGGGTGTTATACTGATTATTGTGGGGACTTAATATCTGTCCAGCTCTTATAATAGCACCTGACAACACATGGTGAGCTCTACATAAAGATTTGTTAAATAAAACTAATATGGTAACACACAGTAAGACAATGATGATAAAATGTGTAAATTGTGTGTTTTGTTTTATTGGGATATTTATTTTTGTTCTTCTAAACCAATCATTTTGACTTTCCTTATTACTTTTAAAAAAGGGAGGAATCTCTAATTGCGATTATTATTTTAAAGTGGTTTAAGTTATTTAGCTTATGCCAATAAAACAGCTATAAATAAAAGCAATGTTCTAGCACATTATTAGAAGTTTGGAAATAGCACTAAAATAAAAGGAGTTTAAGATCGTGGAGATATTCAAGTGATATTTGAAATAAAAAAGAAGGAACCTGAGAAACAGTCTTTCATAGGGAAAGTTTAAAAATACATGGAGCTTTGAAATTCAACCTACCATAACTTTCAACCAGCTAGGGTTTCCCATTTGATTGAAACTTAAGAGTATTTATAAAGTCAAATTTAAAAAATTCTTGATATGGCTTAGGGAATTCCCTGGCAGTCCAATAGTTAGGACTCTGCACTTTCACTGATGAGGGCGTGGGTTCACTTCCTGGTCAGGGAACTAAGATCCTGCAAGTCATGCAGCATGGCCAAAAAAGTAAAATTTAAATTTAAAAAATAGATATGGCTTATAATCAACCAATATTTAGGCCAGTCCGTCTACTGTAATCAATGAAATTGATAAATTGGAATGATTTACATGACACACTAAAGATTTTTAATTAAAAGTAGATCTTATTATGCTTAATTTACTGTTTTTAAAGACAGGAAAATGAACTCAAACATTAAAGATTTTCAGAGCTGGGAAAAGAAAGAATGCTTAACCCTCAGCTGACTAAAAATGTTTAAATTATCTGGAACACCCCATTCTTCCAGCTTTGAAGTTATCCAACTTATATTACTAAGTCTTTGATTTCACTTCTGGTGATCTTGCTTGCCACATTGACAGTTCGGATTTTTATGCTGGCAAAATTATGTGAAATGCACATAACTTGGTAACATGCGTACTAACAAAAAATAAATATTTCTGCCATTGGAAACACAAAAAATAACCACTTGAGACCATACTTTTAGTAGTCAGTTCACAAAGTCAGCAACTGAGATCTTTTTTTGGGGAAAGCTTCTGGTTTTCCACACAAGCTAACACAGAAGTGACAAATAGGAAAAAGAAATGCAACATAATAGCCACCCGCCAAAAGCATTCTGCATGAGATGGACCAGGATATGTGTGAACGATTACATTGCTCACCTGGCTGGAGTCTATGGTCATTACCACATATAAGCTTGGGGATTTCCCACAGTTATTTACGCAAATAAAGCCTCACATCATTAAATCCTCATCAGTGCAGCCATTCTCTGCCTCTGACTGCAGAGAATGCTGAAGAAGGAAAGGGGATTTCCGAGCTTCATCTTCGGGAGACTAAGAGGTTACATTTTTCCTTGCTGGAGAGTTGTGTCTAGAGACTGAGAATCTCCTGGACATTTGTCTTCAGTCTCTCTCATTTGTCCTGTGTCTGAGCCTCAGAAGAAGCATCACGCCAAGCCTCTCCTGTGAGATGAATATGTAGCCAGTCTCTCTTATATTCCTCAAACTAGAGGCAATCTTGAGCATAAATGCTCAGGGAATATTATTATCTTAGACAGGTTGGGCAACTACAACAGAATGCCAGAGACTGGGGGCCTTTGATAATAAATATGTATTTTTCACAGTTCTGGAGGAATGCTGGGCTGCAGGAAGCACAAGCTGGAATCAAGATTGCTGGGAGAAATATCAGTAACCTCAGATATGCAGATGACACCACCCTTAGGGCAGAAAGTGAAGAAGAACTAAAGAGCCTCTTGATGAAAGTGAAAGAGAAGAGTGAAAAAGTTGGCTTAAAGCGCAACATTCAGAAAACTAAGATCATGGCATCTGGTCCCATCACCTCACGGGAAATAGATGGGGAAATAGTGGAAACAGTGGCTGACTTTATTTGGGGGGGGCTCCAAAATCACTGCAGATGGTGACTATAGCCATGAAATTAAAAGACGCTTACTCCTTGGAAGGAAAGTTATGACCAACGTAGACAGCATATTAAAAAGCAGAGACATTACTTTGCCAACAAAGGTCCATTTAGTCAAGGCTATGGTTTTTCCAGTAGTCATGTTTGGATGTGAGAGTTGGACTATAAAGAAAGCTGAGTGCCAAAGAATTGATGCTTTTGAACTGTGGTGTTGGAGAAGACTCTTGAGAGTCCCTTGGACTGCAAGGAGATCCAACCAGTCCATCCTAAAGGAGATCAGTCCTGGGTGTTCATTGGAAGGACTGATGCTGAAGCTGAAACTCCAGTACTTTGGCCACCTCATGCGAAGAGTTGACTCATTGGAAAAGACCCTGATGCTGGGAGGGATTGGGGGCAGGAGGAGAAGGGACGACAGAGAATGAGATGGTTGGATGGCATCACCGACTCAGTGGACATGGGTTTGGGTAAACTCCGGCAGTTGGTAATGGACAGGGAGGCCTGGCGTGCTGTGGTTCATGAGGTCGCAGAGTCAGACATGACTGAGCAACTGAACTGAACTGAACTGGAGGCTGGAGAATCCAAGATCAAGTTGCTAAGATTCAGTTCCTGGTAAAGGCCCTGTTGCAGATTGCTGCCTCCTTGCTGTGTCCTCACAAGGTGGGGTCGGGGGAGGGGAGGGGAGAAAGGGAAAGGGAGAGGAGAAGGGGAAGGGGAGTGAGAGAGTTTGAGGGATCACTGTTCTCCTAAGACCACTCAATCTTGAACTTTCCCTGGCAGTCCAGTGGTTAAGACTCCAGGCTCCCAAAGCAGGGGGCACAGGTTCAATCCCTGATCAGGGAACTAAGGTCCCAAATGCCACATGGAGTGGCCAAATAAAATATAATTTTAAGAAATTAAATTTAAAAACTTAAAAACAAACAAACAAAAAAACTTAAACACACACACACACACTTACTCTCCTATGAAACTCAAGCCTCATGACTTTGTCTAAACCTAACTACCTCCCAAAGACCCTACCTCCTAATACTACCATATTGAGATTAGGGTTTCAACATATGAATTTTGATATAAAGAATACAAACATTCAATCCATAACAATTTTCCCATGTGGATTTTCTAATACCTAGACAGTAGCCACACCCTCATTCTTGCTGTGTATTATACCCTCTGGCCTAGTAAAAGGACAGCTTTGATAACAAAGGTAATAGTATTTTCTGATCTTTCTCTTCTGCTTATATGATACAGATGAAATCAAAGATCAAAATGGGGCAGAATAGCTGAAGTAAAAAGATCTGACTGAAATCAATAACTGTTTGATTTTGTATAAAATGCTTAATCTTGTTTCCTCCTCTGTCAAACTGGGTAATGTAATACCTACTTCCCAGACTGTGTTGTGAATATTAAGTGAGATGCATCTGGTCATTTCTTCCAGTACTTCTTAAGTGCCTACTCTGTGTAGCTGCTGTTTAGACACTTAGGTTATCACAGTGGAAAAGACTGTCAACATCTCCAAATAATGGAGCTTGCATTCTAATCAAGGAGATAAAGAAACCTGTGTACTTTATAGTTAGGCAATGCCAAGAACTATGGAGAGAAACAAAAACAATGTGAAAGGTTAGAAATTAACAAAAAGTGTTACTGGGGAAAGGTGGCCAACTGAGGCCTCTCCTTGGTAATGAGTTTGAGTGAAGACCTATTAAAGTGATAGAGCAAACCATGCACATATATGGAGGAAGAGAAAATTCTAGATAAGAGCAAAAAGCAAGTCTAAATTCCATGAGATGGAAACATGCTTGGGGTCTTCAAGGAATAATGAGGAGGTCATTGTGGCTGATATTCAGTGGCCAGTGGAGAGAACAGAGGGAAGTAAGGGCTGAAAAATAAGGGGTAGAGAGCAGAGGCAGATCACAGAGAGCCTGGCACAGAACAAGCGTTCAAAATGTGGCTATTATTGATATATGCCATCCCTGTGTTGTTGATACAAGTTAAGATTACATAGTTTTCTTTAACACATTCAACAAGTCCTCTTTCCAAAATAAAAAGGCTTGCTGAACAGATTATGGTCCCATTACTTTCCCACAGTGCCATCAGCGGGGTATTTGGGTTCTCGTTGACCCTGGGCTTTCAGTAAGTGACAATTGCTTTTCCTCTTTCCAAGGTCCTGTTCATCCTAATGAAGATGCATCGTTGGCACTTGCTCCCCGCATGGCTGGGAGAGAGCAGCACAACCAAAAGGCCCCGTCCAGATGGAGGAGCTCCGTAGAACATCTGCCTCGCATGTCTGTCACCTCCCTACCTCCTGCTGCTGTGTTAGCTGCCAGCCATTACAGCAGCTCCTGAGTCAAGGGCCCTCCTCTTCTAGTGTTTTCTGGGAGCTTTGACAGATTATCCGTACTGTCATTCCCAACAGCATCGTGCCATCTTTCTTAAAACTGCAGGAAGATCCTGATGGAAATCTCAGTCCTTTAAAAAAAAAAAAAAAAAAACCAACTCCAAAATAGATTCCATTAAGCTATAGTTATGCCTGCAAATTTTATATCAACTGGCATTAGGCAGTTAGTTCACTGCATCAACTACATGGATGGCCTATAGTGGTCCATGTGACAATGAAGAAGCAAGACAGCTGTGGAAAATGCATTCACCCCCTCCGTGTCCTCTACCACCACTCTAAGTCCTAACCGCCCTCATCTCCTGCCCAGAGTACTACAGTAGCCGCCTAACTGATCTGGTCCAACCATCTTAGTTAGTCCAAATCATCACTTTCCTGAGCATTACTAAGTAGCCTCCTAACTAGCATGTTTCCACCCTAGCTGTCCTTAACTCAGTTGATTTTCCACATTTGGGCATGTCAAGTGACATTTTTGAAACCAAATTCTGAACATTTGAATTTTGATGAAAACCTTTCTATGGCTTCCTAAAACTATTAGAGATTATTTACTACTGATAAATCAAGATTGCTATTGGCACCCTGAAGGCAATGCATGATCTATCTTTTGCCTGGCTTTTATCTAAAAACATCACCTTCCTTGTTCCCCATACTTTAGTCCTACCAGCCCTTTATCTGTTCTGCCAACATGCTGTGGTCCTTTCTGCCCTAGGGATATTTTAATGCTATTGTTTCAGACTGGAAATCCTTCCCCATCTCATTCCACTTCACCTACTAAACTTTCCATAATTCCAATTTAAACACCACTCCTCAGAGATTCCCTCTGTTCCATCACCCACTAATCCTTTCTATAGTTTCCTTTCCTCTACTTTTGAAGCTTTTATAGTTTGTAATTATATATCAACATGATTATTTCATTAAATACCCATCTCCCTCCACTAGGCTGTATTTACCTAGAAGCCAAAAACTTTGCTTTTCTCACTTCTTGAATCCAGCATTTTCTGGTTTAAAAGCTAGTTTTCATTATACTGCTTTCTGAACAGATTTGTCAAAGAACAAATAACCATTTAAATCTAAATGACTCTCAATATAAACACTGCCTATATAAGTTTTTGAAACTTATGCCATTTGATGTATTTTTATATAGGAGAAATTGCAACATCAGTATTTTCAAACATGAGGCTGAGCTAAGAACTGAACTAAGAGCAAACACCCATAATACTTGTTGTCAGTAACACTTTGCAAAACCATAGACTTTAATCTACATTCTTCTTCTCATTGAAATTTTATCCCCCCCCCCCAAAAAAAAATCAACTGTGGACATAAGCAACAAGGTAAAAATGGAACTGACCTAATCTGCTTTTGTGAGTTTACCTAATTTATTTAGTGAAAATGAATGTCAACTCACTTAATTCTGTTAAGTCCTTCTTGGGTTTCTTGGTACAAATTTCATATGTTAAGTGAACTAAAATGGCAAAGCCTTGCTCTATTATGACATCATCCCTTCTTTTGAAAAATAAACTATTTTCATAAATATGTTTAATAACACTTCCTTAAAATTCTGAATTTTTAAAGTAGTATTTTATACTGTGGAAAAAATAGAAGACTATTACTAATCCAACTCAATTTTAAATTCCCCCCAAAAAAATAACAAGAAAGAAGAGGAGGAAAGACAGAAAAATATAAAAGATAAAGCAACATTTAGAAATTAGAATAATTAGTCATAAGTCTCAGAACTATGGATTCTGTGTGAAATCATCATGTTATTCTAATATAGCTACAGAAAAATGTGATGGTATTTATATACAACTACCCCCCAAATGAACCACTAAATCAATAAGTATTTAGCACATAAAATGGTATTTGATATTCTGCCATCACAATAGAAGTTTGGATACAAACTTCTATCCACTTATGGGCAAACACCTTATTTCTTTCATAAAAGCAATACATATTTACTGATTGTCTACTATGTGCCAGGCAATGGAATCCTTCAGTAAAGAGAACCCAAGATTTCTCTCCTTAGATTGTTGTTTTAGTCACTAAGTTGTGTCAGACTCTTTTGCAGTCCCATGGACTATAGCCCTCCAGGCTCCTTTTCCACAGAATTTTCCAGACAAGAATACAACAGTGGGCTGCCATTTCCTCCTCCAGCGGTCTTCCTGATCCAGGGATTGAACCCACATCTCCTGCATTGGCAAACAAAATCAATAACTAATTGATTTGGTAAACAAAATCAATAACTAATAAGTATAATCAGTAAATTATATAATTTGTTGGAAGATGACAAACACTATAGAGAAAAGCAAAACCAGAGAAGAGGTGAGTGTTGAAGGATGGGGAATTGCAAGCAAAATTTGAGGAAGGTGAGAGAGCTAGCTACTTTAATACTTGGAGGAAGTGCATTTCAGATAGAGGTCAAGATTGTATCTGGGAGATTCTAAGAGTAAAGATATATATATGGCTGATGTGGAATGAGTGGGGCAGGAAATGTGGGAAAGGAATTCAGAGAAGTGCTAAGGAGCCAGATTGTATATTTTCACTCCCGTGTCAGTTAACAGTGTTAAATATCTTTTCATGTGTCATTTGTAGGCTTTTTGGTGAAGTGTCTGTCCAAGTTTTTGCTAATCTTGAGGTTAGTTTGCTTGTTTATTTACTATTGAGTTTTGAGAGTTCTTTATATATTTTGGATACAAATCGTGTGTTGGACATGCACTTTGCAAATACATTCTCCCAGCTTATAATTTGTCTTTTCATTCTCTAAATAATGTCTTTTGCAGAACAGAGGTACTTAATTTTGATGACTTTTTATGTATCAACTTCTTTTATGGATCCTACTTTTGCAGTTCCATCTAAGAATACTTTGCTTAACCCCAGGTCATGAAGATATACTCTTAAAAGTATAATAATTTAACTTAGATTTGCAATTCATTTTGAGTTGATTTTTCTATGAGGTGTAAAGATGAGATTTAGTCTCATGTTTTTTTGTTTTTGTTTTTGTTTTTTAAAGCATGGGGATCTTTAATACCCAACTTTCAACAATGGAGAGATTATCCAGAAAGAAAACCAAGGAAGTACTGTATTTGAATTATACATTAGACCAAATGGATTTAACAGATGAAAACAGAATAGTCCATCCAACAGCAGCAGAATACATACGCTTCTCAAGTGTCATGTTCTGCATATAGATTCAAATAGTTCCAACACTGTTTGTTGAAATGACTATTCTTTCGCCATTGAATTGCTTTTGTACCTTTGTAAAAATCAAATGGCAACCATACAATGAAACATTATTTAGAAACAAAAAGAAAGAAGGCATCAACTCATGAAAATAGATGGATGAATCATGAATGCACATATTTAAGTAAAAGAAGTCAGTCTGAAAAGGCTACATACTGATTACAATTATATGGGATTCTGGAAAAGGCAAAAGTATAGAGACAATAAAAAGATTAGTGTTTCCCAGGGGTTCAACAGGGAGGGGTTGGCTAGTTGAAGCGTGAGGGAATTTTTAAAGTGGTGAAACTATTCTGTATGGTATATAATTGCTTATACAAAACACTATGCATCTGTCAAAGTCTATTCAATTTTATAGCACTTTACAATGTAAATAGGCAAAAGATTAAAAATTACTTAGGATGACATGGGACCCCAGGATGAACTATCCATGAACCCATACTAATAGAAATAAATTACTTGACACATATATGAACAGTAAGAAAAACTAAATCTTATATGCAGAAGACTTCCAAATAATTTATTTGCATAGTCTTGCCATGGAAAAACATGATAGTAAAGTACAGAAAGGCTTCCCTGGAGGCTCAGTCGGTAAAGAATCTGCCTGCAATGCAGGAGAGCTGGGTTCAATCCCTGGGTCAGGAAGATGCCCTGGAGAAGGGAATGGCTGCCCACTCAAGTATTCTTGCCTGGGAAATCCCATGGACAGAAGGAGCTTGGCAGGCTACAATCCATGGGGTCACAAGAGTCAGATACAACTTAGCAAATAAACCACCACCACCACCACCAAAGTACAGAAAGGAGCAGCAATGAGCAACTTTTTTAAGAAAGCTGACAAACACTACTTCAGCCAGATGTTCAAGGTCAATATCAAGATTGCTGTCATATTTGTTGCATGTGCTCTTCATATGACATGATGAAACTGGAACTTTGCTTCTATAGTCTTCTTCAAAAAAAACTATAGTTCCAGTCTAATTATAATGATTGGATGGCATAACCGACTCAATGGACATGAGTTTGAGCAAACTGTGGGAGACAGTAAAGGACAGGGAAGCCTGGGGTGCGCAATCCATGTGTTTGCAGAGTTGGACATGACTGAGCAAGTGAGCGACAAATTATAATCAAAATATAAGAAAAATACCAAATGAGGGGCAATCTACAAAAGACCTGACAAGTACTCTTCAAAACTGTCAAGGTCAACAAAAATAAAGTCTGAGAAACTGAGAAACTGTAGAGACTGGATATATGGGAACTCTATATTCTCAGTTTTTTTTATAAATCTAAAATTGTTGTAAAATAGTTTATTTTAAAACAAATACCCAGCAATCCCACTTCTGGGCATACACACTGAGGAAACCAGATCTGAAAGAGACACGTGCACCCCAATGTTCATCGCAGCACTGTTTATAATAGCCAGGACATGGAAGCAACCTAGATGCCCATCAGCAGATGAATGGATAAGGAAGCTGTGGTACATATACACCATGGAATATTACTCAGCCATTAAAAAGAATTCATTTGAACAGTCCTAATGAGATAGATGAAACTGGAGCCCATTATACAGAGTGAAGTAAGCCAGAAAGATAAAGAACATTACAGCATACTAACACATATATATGGAATTTAGAAAGATGGCAACGATAACCCTATATGCAAAACAGAAAAAGAGACACAGAAATACAGAACAGACTTTTGAACTCTGTGGGAGAAGGTGAGGGTGGGATGTTCGAAAGAACAGCATGTATATTATCTATGGTGAAACAGATCACCAGCCCAGGTGGGATGCATGAGACAAGTGCTCGGGCCTGGTGCACTGGGAAGACCCAGAGGAATCGGGTGGAGAGGGAGGTGGGAGGGGGGATCGGGATGGGGAATACGTGTAAATCTATGGCTGATTCATATCAATGTATGACAAAACCCACTGAAATGTTGTGAAGTAATTAGCCTCCAACTAATAAAAAAAAAAGATAATAAAAAAAATAAATAAATAAAACAAATAAAATTCCTCAAGTGCAAATAAAATCCAAGGGTCATATTTGTGTTGGTCTATTTCCAGAATCTCTTCAATTCTAGTGATCTGTGTGTCTATCCTGTTGGCAACACCACACCATCTTCATAACTGTAGCTTTACAGTAAGTTTTTAAATTGGGCAGTTTGATTTCTATAACTTCATTCTTCTTTCACAAAATTGTTTCAGCTATTCTAATTTCTTTGCCTTTCCATACATCTTGTAGAATCTGCTTGTCTGTATGAGAAATGTGTTAAATCCATAGATAAATTTGGAGTGAATTTAAATCTTTACTACGCTAGTCTTCCTACTTATGAACGTGGTTTCTCTCTCCATTTATATACATCTTCTGAGATTTCTTTCAATAGCATTAGTACTTTCAGCAGACAGAAGACAGCATATTTTGTTAGATTCTTCCTAACAATTTCATTTTGGAAACCAATCTAAAATTCTCTATACTGTGAAATTATGCTTCAAAAGTGAAGGAGAAATAAAGATTTTTCTCAGACAAACAAAAATTTTAAAAGTTCATTGCCAGTAGATTTGTCTTGCAAGAAATATAAAAGCAGCCCTTTAGAGAGAAGAAAATGATATAATTCAGAAACTCAGATCTACCTTAAAAAAGGAAGAGAATAAGAGAAGGAACAAGTGAAAATAAAATCTTTCATTTTTCTATTCTTAACAGAAAAGTTTATTTAAAATAATAATAGCAACAATGAATTCAATTATGTATAATTTTGTTCAACTTTATACGTTTATATATGTGATTATACATTATTTATTATTATATATTTATTTGATATATATGCTTATGTGTAAGTTAAAGAAATGATGGTAGTGATAAAAGGGACAGAAGGGAGGAATTAGGATATTTTTATTACAAGCTATGCACACTACCCACAAATTATAATAGTATAGTATTACTTAAAAGTGGATTTGGATTAGTTGTAAAAGTATTTTGCAGACTCTAGAACAACACTAAAATTAAAATGAACTGTTAAGAAAACAGAGAAAGTGGAATTGTATAAAATGCTCAATTAAAACCATAAAATGCAAAAAAAAAAAAAAAGTGGAAGACAAAAATAGGGATAAAGAATGAGGGAGATAAACAAAAAAACAAATATGGTAAATATTAATCCAACTATACCAATAATCTCTTTCAGTGCTAGTGGTCTAAATATACCAATTAAAAGGCAGAGACTGTCAGAATGCATCAGAAAACAAGACAACTATATGGTGTCTATGGGAAATCCACACTAAATACAAAGGCACACATAAAAGAATTGAAAAAGATATACCATGCTAACACTAATCAAAGGAAAGCAGAAGTAAAGCGGTCATTGCTTCAAGAAAACGTTAAGTGCGAGTGTGCCTTGTAGGGTGTTAAAATACATAAGGCAAGAACAAATAGAGTTGTAAAAACTGGACGAATGCAGTATTACAGTTGGAGACTACAATGCCCCTCTCTCAGAAATGCACAGATCCACGGGGTGAAAAATCAAGGAAAGACACAATTGAACTCAACCCCATCAATCACCTATATATAATTGACATCTATCCTCTATAGACTATTTTATCCACATCCTTCTCAAGTTCACATGGGACATTCACTAAGAAAGACCACATTCTGGGCTATGAAACACACCTTGAAAAATTTAAAGTCATTGGAAACATACAGTGTATCCTCTCAGATCATGATGGAATTAAACTAGGGATCAGTAACAGAAGGAGCTGTGAAATCCCCAAATACTTAGAGATTAAATCACATGTTTCTAAATAACAGGTCAACTGAAAAAAAACCTCAAGATGAGAGTAATTTTTTTTTTTAAAGTGAGAATGAAAATACAACTTATCAGAATTTGTGAAATGCAGTAAAAGCAAAGGTTAGAGGGAAATTTATAGCAATGAATGCATATTTTAAAAGATCAAAAATTAATCATCTTAGCTTCTACCTTACAAAACTAGATAAAGAAGAACAAATGAGGATGAATCTAGTGCCTATTTTACAGAATGAAGTACGTCAGAATGGGAAAAGCAAACATTATATGTTAACACATATACATGGAATTTAAAAAGATGGTACTGATGAACCTCTTTGCAGGGCAGCAATGGAGATACAGACATAGAGAGCAGACTTGGGACACAGTGGGGGAAGGAGAGGGAGGGATGAATTGAAAGAGTAATGAATGAAGAGTAATGAATTGAAGAGTAAAGAGTAATGAAACATATACATTACCATGTGCAAAATCGACAGCCAGTGGGAATTTGTTGTGATGCAGGGAGGTCAAACCTGGTGCTCTGTGAGGACATAGAGAGGTGGGATGGGGTGGGAGGTGGGAGAAAGGTTCAAGAGAGGGGACGTAAATATACCTGTGACTGATTCATATTGCTATATGGCAGAAACCAACACAGTGTGGTAAAGCAATTAAAAATAATTAAAATAATTAAAAATAAATTAAAATAAAATAAATTAAATTAAAAATAAATACAATTTTAAATAAAAATTAAATTAAATTAAAATTTAGTTAAAATTAAAAATAAATTAAATACATAAATTAAATAAATTAAAAATAAATGCAATTTTTTAAAAATAAAAAGAACAAATTAGATCCAATGTGTAGAAAAAGAAAAGTAATTTTAAAAAGTTATAGCTAGTATCCGGCAACCTTGTAAAATTCACCTATTCTAGGAGGTTTTTATTTGCTTTGATTTAGTTTCATTTGTTTTTATCATTGTTGCTGCTGTAACAGGGACTATTTGTAAATTCCTTGGCTTTTCTATGTAGAAAATCCTGCCTGTAAATAGAGACAGTTTTATTTCTTCTTTTTTAATTCATTTCATTTAGATCTTTTTATTATCACATTGCCTAGGACTTCTGGTAGAATATTGAATGGGAGTGGTGAGATAGAATATCTGTTCCTTATCTACCTAGGAAAAGCATTCAGTCTCTCACCGTTAAATGATTTTGTCTATCACTTTCTTATAAAATATCCTTTATTAGGTTAAGAAAATGCCCTTCTATTCCTAGTTTTTTGAGAGTTACTATAAGAAATAGATGTTGGATTTGGGCAGTTTTTTTACATTGGTTGAAATGATCATATGGTTTTTCTTCTTTAAAGTGTTAACTCAGTAGATTATCTTGATTAATTTTTAGATACTAAGCCAGCTTTCCATTCCCAAGATAAACCCTGCTTGGTCACATTCTATTATTCCTTTTATGTATTGTTGGGCTGAATTTGCTAAAGTTTTATGGAAGCTTTTTACAGCAATATGCATGAGGTATATTGTTCTGTAGTTTTCTTCTCTAGTAATGTCTTTGTCTCATTTTTATAGCAGGGCAATTCTAGCTTCATAAAATGAGTTGAAAAGTACCCCTTCCTCTTCTATTCTCTGGAAGAAATTATACAGAACTTGTGTTAATTCTATAAATATTTGTTAGAATTCACCAGTTAAACCACCTGAGCCTGTAGATTTCCTTTACAGAAGATTTTTAACTATTTTTACTAGTAATAAGGCTATCCTGGTTACCTATTAAAATCTTCAGTGAGTTTAATAACTTAAATTTTTTAGGGAATTAGTACTTTTTATCTATCACTGAATGTCGAATTCAGCTGCATGGAGTTTTTGGTCAGATTTCTTTATTATTCTTCTAATTGCATAGAGTGTGTAGTGATATCCACTTATTTTATTCCTGATATGTGTACAGATGTTTGTATCTGTAATTTGTATCTTCTCTGCTCTTTGGTCAGTCATTAACTTCTGTGTACTTTTGGAAGTCCCTGGTGGTACAGGGGGTAGGAATCCCCCTGCCTATGCAGGGGACATGGGTTCAATCCCTGGTCCAGGAAGATTCCACATGCTGTGGCACAATTAAGCCCATGTGCCACAGCTACTGAGCCTGTGTTCTAGAACCCAGGTGCCGTAGCTACTGAGGTCCTCATGCCCTAGAGCCTGAGGGCCACAACTACTGAAGCCCATGCGCTTAGAGGCTATGCTCCGTGACAAGAGAAGTCACCACAATGAGAAGCCTGAACACCACAATTAGAGAGTAGCCTCCATTCTCCTAAGAGAGAAAGCAAGTACGCAGCAACAAAGACCCAGCACAACTAAACATTAAAAAACAAAAAACAAAAACTGTGTACTTTTGACACTTCAGATTTCTTACTATAAAGGTTTGTCATTTTATAATTAGAAAAATATTATCACTTTAATTCATTTTAAATTTGCTTGCTTCTACATTTAAATTATGGATAATAATGCCAACAACAGTGCTGTTATGTGGATTAAAAGCAAATGCACATAAAAGTTCAATCTATATTCATGTTAGCTATTATAACACAAGTAAAAGAAGACAGTTGTATAACTGAATTAGAAGAATAGTGTCATCCAACTGAAGAACAGGTGGTAATATTTGAATTATGATTGGGGGGGTTCAAGAGAATAATCTAAATATTAAAAGGTGGTTTCCCACAACAATTACAGTAAGATTAGATATATGACCTTTTCTTACTCAAAATTTTTAATCACGTCTGCACATGACTAATCACAACTCAACATGTAAAATCTTGCAACAAACATAAAGAACAGTGGAAGCTAAGTAGTTATCTGATTAGTTCTGAAATATCCCATTTATTTTGTGAAGACCAGTCCCCTAAACTAAATCCTACAGTACAGCAAGTTGATTCATATTACACATTTAGGTCCTCGGGTAGATTACCTGTGGGCCTAGAACATGCCAACTTCTTGGTCCTATTTTTCAAATTAATTTTTAAAAAACCAACTAATATAAACCAGTCCTGAAAATAAACAGATCTGATTACATACTTTAAAATCTGACATTAGCACAGAGTTTAGGGCAAATGGGAGGGCGGGGTGGGGGAATTATATTTTCTTTAAAAGCACTTAAGGTGGGCTAATACAAATATTCCATCTCATAAAAAGAGTTACTGAATTTTCCCCCTCTGAAGCCCAGAATCCCTCTACCTGGCATTTGGAAGATGCTACTCTATGAGGCAGTGATCTTCTAAATACTGAGCTCTCAGAGCCTCGTGAATTAAGAGGCACGAATGAGGCAAGGGAAATGACAAGATGAGATGGATTCCAACTGTAGGAAAAGAAGAGCATTAGAGGAAGCCAACACATTCAGCCATGATTTATGCAATACCCAAGTACTAACTCTCAAGCCAACAGCACACTTTCAGACTATATGCAACCACCAAATTATCATAAATTAAGCTCAGGCAAAAATAAGGCCATAAAATGGACATTTTACAGTGGCTATTGACTGCAATGTTCAGTATGCATTAAATCTTCCAAAACATTGTTACTTTATCAACTGAATTAGTAATTGGTGTCTTCTTGGGAGGGAAATATATAATGCTTCAAACTCCATATATATTACTCACCACAATTAAAGTCACTCGCTGTAAGAAGCTGCTATCTATATGCATCAGACTAATTATTTTGTGCTTTTTTCCCTAAGATAATGGGACACTGCTGCCAGTGGGCAAATCCCAATCATACATTATGTGGCACTTCCTAGCAATTTTTGACGAAAACTACAGGTACAGACAGATTATAATGGGAACATCTAATTGAAATTCATCTCCATTTTGCTTCAGATGGAAGACATGCTGCTTGAGCCCTGAAACTTATTCAATTTCATTTAAATGGGATGCAGATTTTTCAGGCAAATCTAAATTAAAAAAATATATATTTCAAAGGGTCTTGGAAGAGAGTGAAGAATACCGTAAGTGTTGACCACTCAGGTTTATCAGGCTATTGCTTCTGAGGTGGGAACAGAGAGCTGAACTTTTACTAAGGGCCACTATCTTTGTGTCATTGTTGTTGTTTGACCGCACCTGATCTTAGGCTATGGCAGCAGACTCTTGGTTGTGGCATGTGGGACCTAGTTCCCTAAGCAGGGATGAAACCCAGGCCAATGGATCTCCAGGGAAGTTCCAAGGGCCGTGGTCTTTGTTATTCCCTATTCCGCTGGAAGGTTCACAAAGCCCGTGAGGAATACTGTTCAGTCTTTTCACAAATTTCCCTCCCACTCCACAGTCAGGCCTTCTCAGTACTGTGGAAGCTTCCTGCTGACACCTCCTTCCTTGTCCTGTCTCTGGCACTGCTTCCTAGGACAGAAGATGACTATTTTTCCAATGAGACATTGAACAGAAAGCCATCTCCTTTCTGGCCGAAAAATTTTATACACAAACACACTAATACACATATACACATATACATGTATTCCTACACAAATAGCATTCATATATATATATATATATATATATATGTATATATGTGTGTGTGTGTGTGTGTGTGTGTATGCACAGGCACATTCACATGTAATATATGCATGCATATGTTTATTTTATATAAATATGCATATCCCCCTTCTTGTCTGTAAACCAAAACATCTCTCATTGGCAGTAAGACTGGTAAAATCCTTAGCAAAGTATCAGATAAGAACTCAATAAAATATTACTTAAAATGGAAGATTTCTGAGTTATTTTTGCTACATGCTAGACAATATACTTCTTAAGAACAACTGATTTATTCATTTATCCACTCATTCATTTAACCATATTTGATATTTGATGAACACCAACTATACACCATGTACTAAAATAGAAGTCAGAGACACAGCCCTGAACTCAACAGTCTCAACTTTCGAGACGCTTTCATTCTTTTTTTAAAAAGTTAGTTGATTTGTTTTTGGCTCTGCCAGGTCTTTGTCGCTGCACACGCTTTCTGTAGTTGCAGCGAGCGGGGGCTACTCTTCCTGGGGGTGCTCAGGCTTCTCACTGGGGAGGCTTCCCTTGAAGAGCACAGGCTCCGGGGTCATGTGGCTTTGGTAGCTGTGGCTCTCGGGCTCTAGCGCACAGGGTCAGGAGGGGTGGCACATGGTCTGAGATGTTCTATGGCATGTGGGATCTTCCCAGATCAGGGGTTGGGCCTGTGTCTCCTGCATTGGCAGGTGGATTCTTTACCACTGAGCCACAAGGGAAACCCAAGAAACTTCCATTCTTGTGGGGAAGAGTCAAACAGGTAAATATGTCAGATGGTGATGTGTCCTTTAAAGAAAAATAACGAGTTGTTGTGAAAACAGAATGATGGTGGACACTCTCTATATAGTGGTCCGCAGAGGCCTCTCTTTTAAGGTCGCATTTTAACAGATCTGAAAGAAATGAGAGACTAAGGCAGGCAGAGAAGGGGAGGAAGGGCATTTTAGCCAGGAGGAACAGTATGTATGAAGGCTTGGCAGCAGGAGCATGCTATGGCAGGATTACAACGAGAGAAGGGGAGAATGAAAGGAGATAGAGTTAGAGAGCAGAGGAAAAGGTAACATGTAGTCTCACAGGCTTTGGTGATGGGTTTGGCTTTTATTCCGAGTGAGATGGGAACCATCAGAGGGTTTTGAACAGAGGAGCTTTCTGACATGACCTTTTATAAGGGTTTCTCTGTTTTCTCTGTAGAGAAAAGATGGAAGGGAGAAGGAAGAGAAACAGACAGAGATATTAGGAGATAACCACACTAAACTGAGGGAGAGGGGATGGTGTCTTGAACCACAGCACTGCAGAACAGGTGGAGAGAAGTGGCCAGATTCTGAATATTTTTTAAAATAGAGACCATGGGACATGCTGATAGATTTAGGTGGAGCATAAAGAAAAATGACGAATCAAAGTTTACTACAAGTTTTTGCATGAGCAACTGGAATAAGTGACTTGTGGATAAGGTGTCCAGGAGGCAGTAGGTGTTAAGAGATGCCAGCAATCAGTATGCATATTATTCCCTTGTGCTGAGACTGGTGAATGTCCTCCTCAGCAAGCACAGGTGGCCTAATGAATAGCTGTAATGAAAGCCTCTGTCTCCGAGCTGTTAGTTTTTATCATCAAGGGGGATTCTAAATGCCAATAACTTCTTCACTTGGGGAGGAAACTGAAGTCTTAAAACTGAAGCCACAAATAAATCTCCAGGGATTCCATAGACAATTTCTATAGTTTCTTTTCATGCTGTATTTTAAGATGTACTCAAATCTCCACAGGCAACATACTCAAATCAAAATTAACCCAATTCTTCTATGGAGTTATAATTACAAATGACCATTCAAAGTATGCTTTAAATACAGTGAGAGAAATGCAGAACATAAAATCAAAACAAAGCAGGACGGCTGAACGCAGTCTTGCAGGAGGTACAGCAATGTGGCTTCTTTAAGAAGCCATGTTTAGCCTGCCTGAAGAGTCAGCATATCAGTTAGAAACAAATAGCTCAGGGGAAGAATAAGTAAATTCATCGAATATAGAATGATAGGCCCACAATTACTGGATGAGAGAGAATATACAACAGGTATATCACTAGATTTTTAAAGTTGACAACCAGGCAGACAACTACAATCTTCGAAAACATTCTTCAGGTAGCCCTTTCCAGAGAGACACAATGTGAACTGGCTAGACCAGGGGCAGGACATGGGAAGATAATTCTAGGGATGTCATCCATGCGCTTTCAGAGTTTCTAGTCTCCATGATGAAAGCATAGAAGCAATCTTACACTGCAGAAAGAAGCACATCTACAGAACAAACCACATCCACACATTTGCCATCCACAACTTGGCACACAAATGTGTAGCTAGAAAACATTCTTTATACCAATACACGCTAGATGTTCTTGGTTTGTCCCTCCAGGTCCACTCTCCAGTCTTCTGCATCCTGCTTTGAGGCTCAGGAGTCTGATTTGTATCGACTGTGTCATCTGGACTCCCTGGCCAATGGAAAGCACCAGAATGAGATCGAAGAGCAAAGGAGAAAAAGATTTTTCTCTCTGCTAGGTCACGGTTTGGCCATGGCCATCTACAGTTCTCATCCAGGAGTTCTCTCTTCTAAGTCTGATCAATTCCTGACTTGCATCCCTTACCTGGTATCACTATCTGAGGGTGGAGAGGAGGGAGGGAGGAAGAAGAGTCATCATCCCTTAATAGTTTAAGGGCAATAGTTTAAACTTGCCCGTGCTTTTGAAAATAACCCAGTATTAACAATTTAATAACATTTTTTAAGTTACTGTCATTTCCTGCCCCTCCACTGACACACAATGATCTCCACACTTGCTTCATAATCATTTGTAGAGCTTTTCAGAAACACAGATTCCCAGATCCTAACCAAGATCTACTGACTCAGAATCTCTATGCCTGGAGCTTAAAGAACATGTAACTTTAATAAATAACCCAGGAGTTTCTGAAGCAAGCAATGGGGGCAACCATCCCAGACCAGCATTTGGGAACCACTGTTCTATAGATGCTACCATATCAAACAGAAGCACCTGCAAACAAACATGATGCTTCCAGAAAACAACCTGAGCTACAAGTCCCTCTAACGCCAGAGTAACCAGTGCTCAGAAAAAGAAATGGATTCTCCATGGGGACCTCCCAAGCCAAGGAAAATGAGCATACGGTCTGCAGTGATAGGAGATGCTCCTGAGCACATTAAGTAAATACTCAACTACCCCTTTCACATCTGATTAGATCCTCAATTGAAAATCACTTCTCAACCATTCTGCAGGAAATGAAATCCATTTCCACCTCCATCTGGTGCCAAAATTAACGAAATGGAAAATGCCGACCCGTTTAGGCCTGTCCAACTTCAGCTGAGAGCGGGCACCCGAGCACCCACTGCCTTTCAGCCTTGGAGGATTGAGCCTATTTATTCCTGAAGAGCATGAGTCTCTGGTTGGACCAACAGATAAGCAGAATCAAGAGCCCAAGCTGCTCCGGTCTCTGAGGATCTACTCTCTATTCCGAAGCCGAAGGCGTCAGGAGACAGGCTAAGCTGACCATCTGTTCTACTCTCTGATAATATGTAATTAAGTAATTTATTTATTCAACACTCGAACCCCCTCCTCTCGCCTCCCATTAGTCAGGGATGATCATGCCAGACCCAGCTGTAGGTAACATATTGCACACTCAGATGAGCGCTGCGCTACAAAAGCACTCTGCTAGCCTCCTGGCTACCGCCACGTCCCAGACCTGACCACAGGAGTGACTGCGTGAGGCTTGCTGCTCTGCTGGCTTTGCCTTCTTCCCCAGTGATTAGGCAGCACTTTCCTGCTGTGCATCAGACCACTGACTGTGTGTATTTAATTCATTTGTTCAAAGATGAATTCACCCATGTTCTCTGATCACTTCCGCCAGGCCAGCTTACTGGCTAGGCAATGCCAATGGATCTGTCCCATCTGGCAGATTTTATCTAAATATACAAACAAATATAAATGTATCCAGAGCCTATTTAAAGCAACGGGATGGACTCCATAAGCCTCTGGCTAAACTTAGAGCTGAAACTGTGAATACATATAGCATATGTAATGTTTTGCATATTACATATAATGTTTTGCATATTTCATCTGTTATTGTGGCCTGACCAACCAATATGTCCCTTTTTCTGATAGAGGCTTTTTTCACTCCTTTAATGGAGCTTCAGTTTCAATGGGGCTGACATGTTCCAAAGTTTGGCTAATGACCTTGGTGAGCCCAATGAATGCAAATTCTAGAAACTGTTGAAAATGGAGCTTTTCCCACTGAAGCATAGGAAGGTACCAAAGTTGCCTGAGTCATCTTGGTGATCATCTTGCCATCTTAGTTAGCATTAGCTTGTTAAATGCAATCAATAAAAAAGAACCAGAACTCAGAGACAGACAGACCAAGTGCTAAGCAAACAAGTCAACATTTGAGCCCCAGGATCCTGCTGATGCATACTTATTCCAAGTCTTTTCTGGTATGTGAGCCAATAAGTTCTTGTCATTGCTTGAGCCATTCAGTTATTTTTTAACACTTGCAAACATAAGAATTCTGATTAATATACTTCCTTATTTTAAATGTGATAGGTCACTGTAAAACCTCAATAACCATTCAGGCATGAATTGGAATAAATTCACCTGAGCTTAACACATTCTTTTTTTAATAGGTGGCACGGGTGGAAATTAATAAATGCACACCAGTTTCTACAAAAGGAACTTAAAAACAGTAATTCTAAAACCATAGATTTTCTAGAATAGGAAAGAGTTAAAGGTGATTATAGTACATACTAAGGGCCAATAATATTAGTTCCCTCACACTGACATTACTGAAGGGGAGGCTGAAAAACACTTGCCCAAGATACTGTAGAGAGTGGTCTTAGAGAAAAGAAGATAAAGCCAGGATTTGAACCCAAGAAACCTGATTTCAGAGTTGGAGAACTTAACTATTACAGATAATGTTTGCCCGTGTTTGATCCCTCTCAATGATGAGGAACAGATAAGACATCAACCATCAGCAAGGTGGACTGTCTTTTCATGTACAGATGCCTCTAATCAGCAGGAGATTTTCCTCACACCAAGCCCAAATTTACCTCCTTATTATAATTTCTGTCAGTCATGAAGTTTTCTAAAGTTACAGAGACTAAGTTTGATCAGTTTTCCACAACACAATCCATTACACCCCCTTAAGCTTTCCCTTCCTCAAATTAAATCCCCTGTATTTTTAACTGGTCCTCAAATAATACAATACCCTAGTGCTTCATCATCCTAACTGTCCTTGTCTTGACACATCACAGGTCCACTAATATTCTGTAAAGTTCAATATCCAGAACAGAATGCCATGTTCCAGTTAGGTCTGGCCAGCACAGAATATAAATAAACTATTGCTCCCTCTATTGGCCTGGTCACAAATTCCTTTGGGCTACCTGAAATATATATTGTTTGCCATGAAAAGGTGCTCGATATCACTAATCATCAGAGAAATGCAAATCAAAGCCAAAATGAGGTATCACCTCACCTGTAAGAATGGCTATTATCAATAAATAAATAACAACAAATGTTGGAAAGGATGTGGAGAAAAAGGAACCACTGTGCACTTTTGATAGTGCAGCTACTGTGGAAAACAGGATGATTCCTCAAAAAATTAAAAATAAGAGCTACCATATGACCTAGCAACCTCACTTCTGACTATTTATCCCAAAGGACCTAAATGAGCTTCTCAAAGAGATATCTATATTCTTGTGTCTAATGCAGCATTATTCATGATAGGCAAGAAATGAAACAAGCCAAGGGTCCATCAATGAATTAATGAATAAAGAATACGTGGTGTGTATATGGAATGTTATTCAGCCACAAGAAAGACATGTCATAACAACATGGATGAACCTGAGAGCATGTGTTAAGTGAAATATCACACAGAGAAAAACAAATATTGTATGATTCACTGGTGTGTGGAATTTTGAAAAGCAAAACCTATAGAAACAGAAACTAGAATGGTAGTTACCAGAGGCTAGAGGGCAGAGGTGAGGGAAATGGGGAGATGTTGGTCAAAAAGTACAAACTTCTACTTTTAAGAGTTATAAGATGAGTAAACTCTGGGGATCTAATGTACATCATGGTGATTATAGTTATTAATACTGTGTTATACACTTGAGGAGCATCCCAAGCATCGCAGTGGTAAAGAATCCACATGCCAATACAGGAGATGCAAGAGATGCAGGTCCAATCCCTGGGTTGGGAAGATTCCCTGGAGGAGGAAATGACAACTCACTCCAGTATTCTTACCTAATAAATTCCACCGACAGAGGAGCCTGGTGGGCTACAGTCCATGGGCTCTCAAAGAGTTGGACATGACTTAGCAACTGAGCATTCACACACACGTACACTTGAAGTCTGTTGAGAGAGAGTAGATCTCTTTCTCACCACAAAATACATGGTAATTACATGATGTGATGGGGGTGTTAGTTGACATTATGGTGGTAATCATTTTGCTCTATATTTATATCTGTATCAAATCAACACAAGATACACCTTCAACTTACACAATGTTATACATCAATTATATCTCAAAAAAGCTAAGGAAAATATATATTCTTTGAGCAGCAATGTCATGGAAAAAATTACATATATTTTCAATTTAAGAATAACATCTATGGAGTATACATAAAATAATTCAACAAGAAAAGATCAGTTTAGGCCTTCAGGCAAAACTAGCAGATCAGATAACCTGAACACCTCAAGTTATAAAATGTACAGATAATCTGGCTTAAAAATCACAAATGTCCTTTCAAACACATGTTAGTGTGTTAGTTGCTTAGTCATGTCCAACTCTTTTGTGACCCCATGGCCTGTAGCCCACCAGGCTCCTCTGTCCAAGGAACTCTGGGCAAGAATACTGGAGTGAGTAGCCATTCACTTCTCCAGGGTATCTTCTTGACCCAGGGATCAAATCTGGGTCTCCTGCATTTCAGGCAGATTCTTTACCACCTGAGCCACCAAGAAAGCCATATCTGAGCTCTAAAGTAAGGGGAATCCTCATGAGTCAAAACTGAAATGGAAAGAAACTCAATGAGACAGCACCACGTTGTCCTGGTTTGGTGACTGGGGAAGGTATTGGTCTGGGCTCAGGTAGCCCAGGGTCTTTGCTTTTAATAGCCGCACGCATAGGACCTAAGACCTGGGACCTACGACCTGGGACCTACGTGAAGCAGATGGTTGAAAATGAGACCTTCACCCTTAGCTCAGAGTCTTCAGAGGACTGCATTTTCAATGAAATGGTGTTTTATATGCTCACTGGCACAGGAAGGTAATAAAGAGGCAGATGCAGTTCTACATTCTAGGCATGAGGAGTGGGGGGAGGCTTCCTTGAAAATTCTTAACCTGAAGCCTTTCTTCCCATGAGTTTGGGTTTTATTTTACAGTGTCCTTGCAGGGTCCTGTATTCCTAAGGCAAGAAATTAACATAAACTGTCATCCTGGAATACCCGGCAGAAGAAAATGAGAAGGCTTATCTTAGTGAAGAAAGACTTAGCCCAAACCACATACAAAACCCAAGCCCTACTGAGAATGCACAAGGAAAATAAAATTATAGAACTAAAGAGGAAAAATACAGTGTTCATGAAAAAACAGCAGGTAAATAGAAGAATTAGATACCCCCTCCAAAAATAACTTCAGATAACAAAGCAGAGATTATTTTTTAAAGTATGCTTAAAATGATTAAAATGACAGTGTATTGAAAACATGCAGGGAATTCAGGTTCTTCCCAAAACTTCACTAAAACACTAGTAAACTCTTTCCTCCATAGGCATAAACTCACCACTTTGAAAAGAACAAAAAAAAATTTTTTTTGAAGGATGGAAAGCTGACAAATAAGTGATAATTTACTAGTAGATTAAAAAAAGGCTACATTCTAAAGTAGCAGTCAGAAAAACCCAGAATTAGTCAATTTACCCTACAGATAATACCCACAGGCAATAAGCCCCACGCATGCTCAAAATATTTGTAACCCCACTGGTACATAGGAGCAGATGACCCAAGTATGACCTGATATCTGATGAAGAATATATGAAAGTCAGATTATACCTGAATTCCAACTCTGCAATTTTGTACTATGTAATTTTAGCCAAGTATTTACCTTCTTTATGTCCCAGCTTTCTCACCTGTAAAACTAAGAAAATGATACTTCCAACAGTTAAAGTGAAGATTAATTAAATTAGCATGCATTAAATAAGTTAATACGTATAATGCAGAAGAAGACTGACTAGTGCAGAGTTAGTGTTTAATAAATGGTTACGACTACAGTTGCCGTTTTTGTCTGAAGAAAGGTCAAATGTAGAAGAGAGGACAAAATTAATATCCTGAAGACAATTAGAGGAAATGAAGATTATAAGGGGTGAAAAAATGTTTTAAATTAATAATATCCTCAGAGAGATAAACTATCTTGGCTATTTCACTCAAGAAAGAACACACACTTATTTTTTCCCCAAAAAAATGTACTCAGAGAATAAATACAGTCGAAAGAAAGAACAAAAAGATTTCAAGAAATCTCTGGAAATCTGGAATGATGGAAAAAGTATACCTAAAAAACCATTCCTCTGTAAAAACAGTGGAATACTAGCAAAAATTGTTCACTTCAGTTCAGTGCAGTCGCTCAGTCATGTCCGACTCTTTCTGACCCCATGGACTGTAGCACGCCAGGCTACCCCATCCATCACCAACTCCCAGGGCTTGCTCAAACTCATAGCTAGTGACTCGCTGATGCCATCCAACCATCTCATCCTCTGTTGTCCCCTTCTCCTGACTTCAGTCTTTCCCAGCATCAGGGTCTTCTCCAGTGTGTCAGTTCTTTGCAAGCAAAAATTGTTAAAATCAACTTATTCGGAAGGACTGATGTTGAAGCTGAAATTCCAACACTTTGGCCACCTGATGTGAAGAGCTGACTCATTGGAAAAGACCCTGATGCTGGGAAAGATTGAGGGCAGGAGGAGAAGGGGACAACAGAGGATGAGATGGTTGGATGGCATCACCGACTCAATGGACATGGGTTTGGGTGGACTCTGGGAGTTGGTGATGGACAGAGAGGCCTGATGTGCTGTGGTTCATGGGGTTGCAAAGAGTGAGACACAACTGAGTGACTAAAGTGAACTGATTCAAATCTCTGGAAATTAAAGAATTATATAACACAAACCAAGAAGTGTTTATTCAAGGAAAACATCTGAATCTCTTAAAGACAATGAAGTTTGTGATATTCTAATATGACCTATCTTTTCCTTCCTCCTTTGCTTTTCACTTCTCATAAGATTGCAAAGAGTCAGACATAATAACTGAACAACAACAAATAAGACCTATTCCATCATCCTCTCCCCAGTTCTACAATAGCCTTGAAAACCAACAGTTTATCAAGTGATCAGCTGCAGAAACCAGCAGCCTTAGGGAGTTCAAATGGTATACTGGAAAATATCTAACACATAGCAAAACAATAAAGGAGAAACAGATAAAAAGAACAGAAGACATAGGGATATAAATAGCAAACTTGCAGACATAAATCCTACCTTGGAAATAGTTGCATTAAAAGTAAACATATTAAATATTCCAATCAAGAACCAGGGATTGGATTTTTCAAATATACTGTATTTATATTCCAACTATATGTTGTCTATAAGAGATACACTTTAAAAGACACAAGTAGATGAAAAGTAAAAAGACAATAAAGGACATACCATGCAGTGTTACCAAAATAAGTTGGAGGGGGTACACTTTTATGAGGCAAATTAAACTTTATTACAGAAAAGGGCATTTTATAATGACGAAAAAGCCAATCCATCATGAAAATATAATAATTATAAACATATATTCAACTACACGGTTCTAAAATAAATGTAGTCAAAACTGAAATATACAATTAGGAGAAATATACAATTCAACAAAAATAGTTGGAGACTTCATATCCCCACCTTGATAACAGAATAACTAGACAAAAAATAAACAAGGGAAATTGAATAAACAATTGAAAATCACTATAAACAAACTAGACCTAACAGAAATCTATAGAACTCTACAATCAAGAATAGAAGAATATACATTTTTATTAAGTGTACATGGAACTTTCTCCGGGAATAGACCATATGCTACTCCATAAAATAAGTTTCAACATACATATAAGGATTTCTATCATACAAAATATGTTCTCTGGACACAGTGAAATGAAATTAGAAATCAATAACAGAAGGGCATCGGAAATTCACAACTATATGGAACTTATACAACAGAGTCCCAAATAAACAATGGGTCAAAGAAGAAATCACATGAAAACTTAGAAAATACATTGAGATTAATGAAAGCAAAGCACATCAAAATTTATGAGATGTGGCTAAAATAGTCCTTTGGGGGAAATGTATAGCTATAAAAGCCTACATTAAGACAGAAGAAAGATCTCAGGTCAGCAACCTACCTTTCCACTTCAAGGAACTAGGAAAAAAGAGTAAACTAAACCCAAAGCAAGTTTAAATGGAGACAAAGCAAGGAGACAAGAGAGGAGAGAAGAGACTTACCAGAAAGTCAGAACACAAACATGCAGAAATTGAAAATATGAAAGAAAAGTTTAAAAAATTAGAGGAATAATTCAGGAGGTCTAACATCTGATAAGATGAAGAGAATGAAGGAGATTAATGAATCATCCAAAAAAACAATCATCATTATTATTCACTGAGGGATACAAGTTTCTAAATTTAAAAGACACATTACCAGCAAAATAGATGAAATAAATGTACACCAAAACATATGTGAAGGACTTCCCTGGTGGCACAGTGGATAAGAATTCACCAGCCAGGGCAGGAGACATGAGTTTGATCCCTGGGTCTGGGAAAATCCCACATGCCAAAGAGCAACAAAGCCCATGAGCCGCAACTACTGAGTCCGTGCTCTAGAGCCTGCAAACTACAACTACTGAAGCCCGCTTGGCCTACAGCCTGTGCTCCACAAGAGAAGCCATCACAACAAGAAGCCTGCTCACCACCAACTAGAGAAAGTCTGTGCAAAGCAATGAAGACAGCACAGCCAAAAATGAATAAATAAAATTATATTTTAAAAATCTATTAAAAATATGTGAAATTTCAGGAAGTTAAAATATATAAGTACACTTCATGGCTTGATTGTGAATAGTTCTTATGAAGCCATAATAATGTAGGTACTGAATATAGAAATACAAATCTAACAAATTTCAACTAACTCTGAGCTACAGCAGGACCCTGTGGGGCCCTCCTGGGCACCAAACCTTTCTGTGTGTCTCCATTTCTGATTTTCAGGAAAAATGCTTCAGCACACTAGACTTTGCTGAATACCAAAGAGGAGATTCAAACAGTTGCTAATCAAGGAAGTAGGGGAATGCAGAAACAAAGGAGGACGATCAAGAAACTACAGTGAAGTGATTAAAGCCAGGTCCTGGTCCCCCCTCAAGGGATATACTTAACAATATCTTTGAGCTCTTCAGCAGGAACTAAGGCCCCCATCAGGTGGAGGATGGGAACTTCAGGCTGAGCAGAGATTCCTAGAGTATCCTATTACATCATCACCAGCCAATCAAAGGACTTGCCTGATGGTTCAGCTGGTGAAGAATCTACCTGCAATACAGAAGACCCAGGTTCTATCCCTGGATCAAGAAGATCCCCTGGAGAAGAGAATGGCAACCCATTGCAGTACTCTTGCCTGGAGAAGTCCATGAACAGAGGAGCCCAGTAGGCTACAGTCCATGAGGCCACAAAGAGTCGGACTCACTGCGTGACTAACACTTTCACTCTTAACCAATCAAAAGAAAGTTACGCACCTTGTAGCCCTCACCCAAAACTTTGCCTATTAAAACTTGTCTCTGAAAACCATTGCAGAGTTCTGGGATTTTGAGCAAGAGCTGCCCGTTCTCCTGGCTTGGCCCTGCAATAAACCTCTCTCTGCTTCAAACTTCGACATTTCTATTTGTTCGGTCTCACTGTGCATCCAGAACATGAACTTGAATATAGTAACAGTTCAAATGCGGAGATGGGAAGATTTTGTTTTGTGGTAGGGATCAAGGGTGAAATTCCTGCTAAATCCTTTCATAGTTGAAAACACTTAAAATTGAAAAAATCAAGAAATAGCAATAAAAGCATGTTATTAGAAGCATACATTTAATTCCAAAATAATAAGTTAAAATAATTAAAGTGGTTTTTCTGAAGAGTAAAATAGGGAGGGGGAGGAAAAAGGAGGAGGAAAACGTAAAACAAAGGACAAGACACCTTAAAAAGGCAGGGAAATTTGGAAAATCCAGGGACAAGAAATATCCTTGCTGTAGGAAGGCAGACATATTTACAATGGAATATAGGGCATAATTACTGAAGAACAGACATTTGAGCCTGAGCAGCATCCTGGAAGACATTCTTTTTCTCTTCATAGAAATCACGGAAGTTTATCAAACCTATCCTTCCCAGGGAGCACCACATTGCTACATTGACAGGCATTCAAACCTTGACAATGAGTAGCCTTCACCTCACTACATCACTTACTGAAACAACGATTAGAAACAGAAATTATGAAAGTCATAAAAATTCAACCAAACTCTGTGCAGATACAAACTTAAAGAGCTGCAGTAGAAAAATAGAGTTTGCTGTGATTACCCTACCAACACTCACATCAAAAGACAAAATACTCAGAGACAGAAAAAGGCAATACAAACTGATGACCTGAATCAGGATAACAACAGGGCCAAGAGAAGGAAAAAGAAATTACCAAAGGAATCTGAAAACATACACACACATAGTTTTACATATATAACTGAATCATTTTGCTATATACTCAAACACAACACTAAATTAATTAAGCCTCAATATAAATTAATTTTTAAAAACACACACAGAAATTACCCTTGTTGTTTCTGACAAAGGGCATTATCTACATGCTCATAATAGACAACTAGTAATTAATGCCTAAACTACACGTGCTTACAGATGCATGTCATTTGTAATTTTCTGTGTGAGAGTATATGTATTGCATAAAACACTTAGAAAATTGTATATAGTTCAGTAAGCAGCATCAGCTCACTGCTGAATAAAGACTTCTGCTGTTTTTAGGAAATTAGTTCAGAACATCATAGCAAGTAGGGTAAGTAAAATAGTAAACATCTTCATTCACTATCCAGGTTCCATATGGCATAGACTGGTAAAACACCATAAGACAGTTCTTATTTGCGTATTATCCATGAACATTTTACATACTAATAAAAGAACAAACTATTAATTACAGTTGGCTAATTTTTTCTTGACAAGTAGCACTTCACACCCTTCAGGATTACAATGCATATTTGGGGGAAAAGAGTTGCAATTCTTTAGAGTTATTCTTAATATAACAGCTAGAAACTTTGAGTCTGTAGCCTAGATCAGACTGGCAAGCCTGTTTTTACTTTCAAAAGCATCATTATTAGCTGCCAAAATATAAAACTTGGAAGACTGCAACCCTCCCCAAAATCCAGATTTACAGATTCTCTATCTTTAAAAATGTTTTATCAGTTGGTTCAAGCTAAGTAGGGGTGCCTATTTTGGACGAGATCTACAAGCAGGGGGCCTTCTTCACCCCAACTCCCCAGCCTCCTCACCTGTCTGCCTGGCTCCACAGGCAGTGAAGACTAGGATCTTGGCTCTCATTGCAAGCACAGAGCAGTCTAGTAAATTGAGCATCAAGCCAGACAGACTTGGGTTAGAATCCTGAGTCTCCTGATGCCGTGTAATTTATTTACTATTTTCAGCCTCAACTTCTCTATTTTTGGCAAAATGGGAATGATTTTGTCTTTTTTATAGGACCATTATGAGGATTCACAGGAAAAGTGCATTTTGTCAAATATTTGGCATATATATTCAACAAATGATAGTTCTTTCCTTCCCCTAATCAAACTTTTCACCAACCCTAACACACTCAACATCTTCAGTCATTCAGCACACTTTTGAGTGACTTCACATGCACATGATTTTACAGCAGGGGGTTGTAAAATCTTTTTTTAAAAGATGTGTGTAACCTCTACTTTTAAGGTGTATATAAGCTAGTTGAGGTAAAAACTAAGAGCAGAACAAGGTAGAACATGATGCCACCACACACCTATTTAGAATGGCCAAAATCCAGAACACTGACAAAACTAAAATACTAACAAGGATGTAAAGAAACAAGAATTCCCATTCATTGTTAGTGGAAATGTATTGGGTTGACCAAAAGCTCATTTCAGTTTTCCCATAAGATGTTATGGAGAAACCTGAACGAACTTTTTTTCCAACCCAATAAAGTGGTATCACCACAATTTCTTACAAAACTAAACATAATTTTGCCATATAATCTAACCATTGTACTCCTTGGTATTTATCCAGATGAGTGGAAAACTCATGTTCACCCAAACCTCCACCTGAGTGGTTAGTGCAGCTTCATTCATATTTGTCAAAATGTGGAAGCAAACAAGGTGTCATTCAGAAGGTAAATGGATAAATAAACTGTGGCACATCCAGACAATGGGATATTATTCATTGGCAGAAAGACATGAACTCTCAAGCCATGAAAAGGCATGGAGGAATCTAAAGGCACATTATTAAGTGAAAGAAGCTGTTCTGAAAAGGCTATGTATTTACTCTACTATATGATATTCTGAAAAAGGCAAAACTATAGATACAGTAAAAAGATCAGCAGTTGCCAGGTTTTCAGTGGGTAGGGAGGGATGAATAGGTAGAGCACAGATTTTTAGGGCAGTGAAAATACTCTGCAAAATACTGGAATGATGGATACATGTCCCTGTACATTTGTCCAAACTCATAGAATGTACAACATTAAAAGTGAAACCCAAGGTAAGTAAAAAATTTTGGGTGATTATGTGTCAATGTAGGTTCATCAATTTTAGCAAATTTACCACTTACATTGGAGATGTAGATGACAGGGAGAATATGCACATGTGTGAGCAGGGAGTATTTGGGAAACCTTGGTGCTTCCCCTCAACTTTGCTGTGAAACAAACTTCTTTCTAAAAAAAAAAGTTCTTAAATTATAATGAAGATGTCAAGCAGGAAGGGAAAAGAAGGATAGTGTATGATGAATGCCATGGCAAAAGTGAAAAAAAAAAAAAATGCAGTGAATATACCCAGGTCACATGCAATGAGGCAAGAGTTACTCAGCTGTGTTTTGTGTAAACCTTCATTGTACCTCTCTATGTGTTACCACCTACCTCACTCCCCTTCTCATCTACACCAAAACAAGGAGGGGATGAGGGAACTACAGTTAGAATTTCACTTGTGTGTCGGTCGCTCAGTTGTGACCAACTCTTTGTGACCGCATGGACTGTAGTCAGGCTTTTCTGTCCAAGGAATTCTCCAGGCAAGAATACTGGAGTGGGCTGCCATTTCCTTCTCCTGGGATCTTCTGATTGAGGGATTAAACCCCGGTCTCCTGCCTTGCAGGCAGATTCTTTACCATTTAAGCCACCAGGGAAGCCCCAGAACTTCACTTAAGGAACTGAAAACTCACCAGTCTTCACAGATCTGCTTTCTATACTTCTGACCATGTTCCCTACAAAGAGAAACAGCGGCTACTGCTGTTGTTTTAAAATAGGATGTCACATCTAGCTGTGGAATAACATTTAGAAGACTCTACTTTAGATCTGAGTATACATGGTGGGGAGAGAGAAGGAGGCCAATTTTTAAGAACAATCTTACTTGTCTAGTGGGACTCACACTTTATCTCAAACACAAATGTGCTATTAAGTGAATCTAAAATAAGTGATACAAATCTCTCTACTGAGCCAGTGGGAAATTCCAACCTTTATAAGTTGGGAAGTGCTAAACCAGCAACCTTTTAGAAAAGAGTATCTATCTTTTTGAGCTGTTTCTGGGGAATTGCATATAAAGCGTTCTGAAAACAAAAATACTTCCCGATTTTTCCAGGATCTGTTTGCCAGCTTAATACAAGGCCGCCCAGGACAGATATTGTCAGGGCTCAAAGTGTTTTCAGAATTATATTCACAGTTGAAATGTTTTCCAATATGGTGTTTGAACATCAAGAAGAAAACAGCCCTTGAGGAGAGGTAAAGCAAAAAAACAAAACAAAACAAAAAAACTCATTCCCTAATTTTTTAGTCCCTATAAAATGTCTAAAGGAATTTTTTTTTTCTACCAACATTCCTATCACTTAATAATTAGACAGCCCTTTCTGAAAAATGTCTTTAGGAGATTTACACCTAGAAGAACTAGGCACAATATTTTGATTGACTACAGTAAGCCACAAAGTGACATATTCTGATTGACTTTAGATGGGAAAGGAAAACCATATGCTAAATGTTTCTGTCTTCTTATGGGTGGGAAGAGTAATTATTGGTCAGGTCGCAGGGGTTTCAGAAACGGTTAAGTACCCAAGCTTCATTTTCTAGTTAAATGTTTGAGGCATTCTTCTGATGATTAATTCAGCTTTGCAAAAAGGTATTCTTACAGCAACTTATTTGGAATAAGAAGTCAATGACAAAAATCTTAACTTTATTGAGCTTATATTTTGACACAACTGTCAAAAAGATAAGTAAATTTTTTTAAAGAAAAGATTAGTTTATACATGAGAAATTCAGGCAAGACTACTAAAGGGGAGTTAACAATGTTTGGTATCTAGTTTTAATTTGGGGATGCTAGTAGAGAGTGAATGTTTATGTTCCCTTGAAATTGACATGTTGAAGCCCCAACCTCCAATGGAATGGTGTTTGGAGAAGGGGTCTTTGGGAGGTAATCGGGGTTAGATGAGGTCATGAGGTTGGGCCCTCATGAAGGGATTATGTTTTTACGTGAATCGACACCTTCCTCTCTCCCCTTACATGCACATAAAAAAGGCCATGTGAGGACACAGGGAGAAGCCAATCATCTAGAAGCCAGGAAGAAGTGCTCCCCACAATCTGACAAGGTCGGCACGCTGATCTTGGACTTATGGCTTCTGAATTGTGAGAAAATGAATTTCTGTTGATTAAGCCACCAAGGGTATGGTATTAATATTTTGTTCTGGCAGCTCGAGCTGGCTTACACAGGGATCACATCCCAGAAGTAAATTTCATCTTTTAGCAGACATCTTTTAGGATGCATCTACCTATCCCACATCCCCACTGCTGAGAACTGACCCTCCTCTCCACCCAGGTATTAATAGGACTCACTCTCCTGCCCATAACCAATTGACCAAGGGGCAGACACCTGGCAAACCATACTACTCTGAGCTATACTGGAGCCAGAGGGGCTGGGCAGTGGGGGATCAAAAATCGGTAATAGAGATTCTGTGTCTAAAATTTTATGCTTTGTTCATCACGAATTTTTTTATATTAATTTTTGTTTTGTAGAATATTGCATTGAAGTATTATTTATCTAGATTCTTGATATTTTTAGACATTGCCTTAAATTTTGCTGACGCTCTACTCACCTTAGCCTAGACACATCCCTGCTGACAGTTAGGTGTCCCCTGAATTTGAGAAATGATCTAAGAAAACCTGGTCAAGGGATCTTACACTGGCATCCTCAAGACTCCATTTGGCCTGCAGACCCCAGTTGTGTTCAGCTTTGCCATTAATATTGTTTAATTTGAATGCTTTTAAGGAAGAAGGGACTTCCCTGGTGGCTCAGAGGGTAAAGCGTCTACCTTCAATGCAGGAGACCTGGGTTCAATCCCTGGGTGGGGAAGATCCCCTGGAGAAGGAAATGGCAACCCACTCCAGTATTCTTGCCTGGAAAACCCCATGGATGGAAAAGCCTGGTGAGCTACAGTCCACGGACTCACAGAGTAGGACATGACTGAGTGACTTCACTTTAAGGAAGAAACGCCCCCAGGGGGCACTAGTGGGAAAGAACACTCCTGCCAATGTAGGAGACATAAGGGACACGGGTTCAATCCCTGGGTAGGGAAGATCCCCCGGAGAAGGGCATGGCAACCCACTCTGGTATTCTTGTCTGGAGAATCCCATGGACAGAGGAGCCTTATGGGCTACAGTCCATGGATCATACAAAGATGGACACAACTGAAGTGACTTTTATGCAAAGAAGAGATGCACTCTGTATATTGCCCCTACCCCCATCACACCCTTTTTAATGAAGCTGTGGCCCAGCTCCTGATGTGGCCTTTGGGCCTGACTCCAACCTAGCGGGTGGAACTGGTCACTGAAATCGAGACCCTGTGCAGCCACCATATACTACACATGCAGAAAGATGCAGAAAAAGCCCAACTGCAGAAAGAAAAGTTAAGCACGTGTGCAGACAGAAGCTAAGAGACTTCTGGCAGAGAGGAGAGTCTAAGCTGAACTGTGCTGACCTTAAACTTTCCATTCCAGTCACCCACAGGCAGCTCTAAATCTACCTTTCTGAATGAAACATCATGTCCCTGCTTACTAACCATCGCTCCCCCTCCCATCTTCCTGGGCTAGGGCTCCTGATATGTGGAAACTAACAGTCTTCACCAAGTCTTCTGATGAGGAAAAACCATTGTTCTCTCTCACCTTCTATTTAATGTAAAATGAGCAGATAAGCCATTTGCCAAGGAAGTTCTGTCCTGCTCAGAGTCCCTGACAAACAGTTGCCATTTGAAAGGAGGAATGATCTTTCACTCCACAGTCTTTGTTGTGTGGTTCATAACCCCTTCTGCGCCACAGATAATAGTTAACACTTAAAAACGGGTAAGTGCAGAGAGGCTAGATGGAGACTGCCTCCAGGAGCTATAAAGAACACTGCCCAGATCCACGCTGTGATCTACTGTTGTTATAATTATTCTGAATTAATTTTAATCAAGAAACAACATACCCATTGAAATAAAATGAAAATAAAAGCACCAGGAGGAAAACCAAAGTTTGATTCCAAGCGAAACTGAAGACTTCAGCCTCTGCAAAGTATATCTAATTCTGCCAAAATTTAGTACAGTTTTACATTTAATTTTGCTCTGATTTATGACTGAATCTCCTGGGTACTGATGGTATATAAAAAACCATTAACTCTGTGGAGGCAATTGTTGGTTTTTATAATAAAAAATGCATACTGCTTATACCATTATTGCTTAGGAAATTAGAGAACACAGCTTCTAATACCCTGTGTGTGGAATAGTGTAGCAAACCACTTAACTTGCAATAATAGAGTATCGACTGGTACAGTGATCTGTGAGCCACAGCCAGATTAAGCCACCATCACACCCTGATAGGGCCACTCTCATAAGACATCCATTCCACCCCAGCCAAAGAATTGCAAACAGATTAGCCACGAACAGGACAAAGAGGATCTTCCTATAAAGTGAATATTATTCTCCTTGTTTCACTTGGTTTTCAAATGCTTAAACAACTGACTTCATTTTTCCTCCTATCTGCAAAACCTTTAGGACTTTGTGATACTGTAAGCCCATGACTTAAGTAATATCTGAATTAAAGGAAGGTGTTTCTGAGGCTAATTTCATGTTAACTCAAGATTGCCATCCAAAAGTTGGGGTTATCATTTGCAGGTCTTGAAGGTAAGACAGGATAAATTTAAGAGCTTTAAAATGCCCTTTAGGGGCTTCCCTGGTGGTCCGATGGCTAAGCTTCTGCACATTGAATGCAGAGGGCCCAGGTTCCATCCTTGGTTGGGGAACTAAATCCTACAGACCTCAACTAAGAGTCTGCATGATGTAACTAAAGATACTTCATGCTACTGCAAAGATCAAGGATCCTCCATGCCATAAGACCCAACACAGCCAAATAAATACATTTTAAAAAATAAATAAATAAAATGCCCTTTAAGTGAGGCTCACTAGCCCAGTGACATCACATGCGCATGCTCTTTCTGAATGCAGGCTGCAGTCAGCACCCCTCTCCTTCTTCTTCTTCCTCTCTTTCCTCCCTCCCCCTTCCCTTCTTCCCTTTTCTGCCTTTCTCCTCTTCATACACACACACACACACACACACACACGTCACACATACACTCACTCACTCACACAGAGACTTTTCATTATTCCCTAGTTAATCTGTGGAAGCAATCCGACATATTACACAGTGACAGGATATGATAAGCTATCTTCCGGTCCCTGTCACTACTCTTTAATGGACACTAGAACATTTAGTCTGAAGCCTCTTCTTTGCATCCCAATTAGCCTTGTGGACAGATCCTAAGTGTCTGTGCCAGATGAGCCTTAGTAACAGGAGAAAAAAAGACACCACTCTGGAAAATATAACCAAGTTACAGATCATAGAAGGGAAAGCCTCAGTGGGTATAACTTTGGAGACACAGAAAACTTGGCATTACCCTCAAAACATTCCTCCTGTTTTCCCAAATTAGTGTTACTCTTTTGACTTCAGGCACTAACTACACATAATAATTATAATAATATGGGTCTTTTGAACATATTCTTGGGGTCAGCTCTTCACAGGTTTCTCACATTCCTGCAAGTTTTCCAAGCATAGGGGTTGACAGTTTTTGCCTAGACTATCTTGTCAAAGATGTTTAAATAGCAAACAGCCTTGGAAGCTAGAGATAGTATCTCCCTCTGTGACAGAGGACAGATATGTTTCCTGACCAAGAAAGAAAATATCTCCCTCAGAGGCAAAGGTTAGTCAAGTTTATCAGCAGTTCCTTTAAAAAATTGGAGTTTCCTAAACTTGTGACTATGACACAAATCCATTATTCACAGCAATCCCATTGAACCTTTTCTGCACTGTCCTATGGATTCAGGGGACACAAGGAACCAATGAAATCATGATGCTCATGCTGCCTGAGGAGCTACAAATAATGAAGTCTCTTGTCTCCACCCCAGAGTCTTCTGGTTTTCACCAGCATCTCTGAAATTCTCACAGGCTGACTTGTTAGTTTGCAAGCAGGTTAAAATTTTAGTTGATTGCAGCTCTGGACATGAACCACACTAGGCCAATTAACACGAAACTTGAATACAACCATCTCTTCCTTCACAGGAATAACAAATTGCTTGATGCTGAATTTCAATGATCCTAAGAGATGCTTAAAATATTCCCCACTGTCACTCCTAAAGGAATGCTTCACACATGCCCATGAACTGATATATCAGCTAAAGCCCCCACAAAGAACTGCCATGCTCTCCCTCTCCTGCACCAGCTGCCTCCAGAGGTATTTTGAGCTTTCTTCAGCAACTGCTCACCACATCCACCCTGTGACTGCCAGTGTCCGTGCAAGATCACACTCTCCAGGCACTCCTCCATGACGCCAATTCCAAAGGCATCATACAGTGCTTAGAGACTTCCCTCTCTTCCATCCTGTGCCCTCCTCTGACTTCTAGGTTTTGAAACACCACTGCTTGGGCACTAGAATCCCTGAAGTCACCCATAAGAAAAAAAGATTTCAATAACTTCTAACCCCTGTCCCATTAATCAACGAACTCAAAGTCATTCCATTGTATCCAGCAAGAAAGATAAAGCAACACCCTCAACCTTTTTGTCTCTCCTGTTGGTAATCTTCATTGCAGCCAAACTCCTCCCTCTAATTCAAATGAACAATCCAGTGTTCTTATACCAAAGGATACAGAATCTTGTAAGTGTCTTTACCTTCCATTCATTCTGGTAAGAGTCTATTACAAACTCTTTTTGCTTAAGACTACCTCCTAACCAAACAGCAGAATGTGAACGTGTGTGCTCAATTGTGTCCAACTCTTTGCAACCCCACAAATTATAATCTGCCAGGATCCTCTGTCCATTGGATTCTCCAGGCAAGAATACTGGAGTGGGTTGCCATTTCCTGCTCTAGGGAATCTTCCTGACCCAGAGGTCAAACCCATGACTCTTGCATCTCATGGATTGGCAGGTGGATTCAACCAAGGAGCAGAAAACTATGTTAAAGAAAATGGAACAGAAGTTGGATAAACACTGTAGAAGACAACAAAGAGGGGGAAAAAGGCAAAAAGAAATGACCTAGACTTTAAAGATATATGGGAAACATGCACCTATGCATTTGAATATATTCCTGGCAGTAAAGACAAGATTGTCAAGGTCATCTTCAGCCTTGAGCACCTTTATCCAAGGCAATAGCTCTTTGCACATGCACTCCAGGCTTTGAAACTGGTCACACTTTTATCTAGGTGGTGAGGCTCATTTGTATATTCAAACACACTAACTAGTAATTACAAAAAGCAGCACATGCAAAACATGGGTGGACTAGAGTAGTTACTCAATACGAAGCTAATGAAAAACTGAGTTCTACTACCTCTCATTTTTCTGTCTTCATCCTCAAAAAAAAAGAAGAAAATGGAGACTTGCTAGGAAACAAGGAAAGCATCTGGATCAGAACACCTCCCAAATTTCACGTTCAGTCCTGCCATCCAAACAAAGATTTAGAAGCTCTTTTCCTAAGCCAATAATTGAGTGGCACCTGCCAATTTTCCCAGAACTTGGCTTTTCTTAACAAGCCATCCCACTGCCTTTATCCCTTTTGTTCTTTGTAATAAAAATAAGAAAAACTAGACGGAGGGGGAAAAAAAACTGGATGAATTGTACACAATGAGTAGGGATATCATGGAGGTAAAGGTATGTAATGAACTGTTTGTTTGTTTTTTTTTTAAAGGCTTTTGAATCATGGAATTTTCTGAGAAAAATCCACAAATAAATATCATCTAGAAATGTGACAGATTTATAAATTGGTCCATAAAACAGTAATGCTCATAGTTTTTTTTAAACTAGCCTAGAAATAGTTTAGTTTTGACAGCAATGACCCAAGCAGCAAGGACTCTATTTCTATGAGGCAAGTGATAAATACGTAAAATGTAACCAGGACCAATTTTAGCCAAAAAAAAAAAAAGTCAAAGGAACTAAGCTACTCATAGAGAAGAATGAACTAACAGCTAGCACAACTCAACAATTATTTCCTTGGCACAGAAGTCTCAGGAAGGCTGTACCATCACCCAGAACTCTGCATCTATCCACTGTGCTGGCCCAGATCTCTGAGTCCAAGTTCGATCCTGGTTTGATCCCTGAATGTTCAGAGTATTAATGGTTTTGGATCTAATCAGCAAATTGCCATCTGAACCTTGACCCTAAAAGAACAGTTTTGAGAAAATGTATCAGCCTTGTGAAACAACCTCTCCCAAGGCTGAATCTGCCCCCTGGGAGTAAGTTAAATTACTACAGAAGCACTGAAGGTTTTGCAGGACTGTGTATCATGAGATCAACAGCACAGCTCTGGTGGAGGCCAGTCTCAGGTTCAAGTCCCAGCTCTGCCAGTACTGCCCAGCTGGCCTTATGAAAATCATAAGTGGTTTTGTAAGGCCAGGTTCTGCTTCCCGAAGAGAGGGATAATATTACCATACATGTCCTCTGTGAAAGAAAACTTTGATCCCCATGTGGTTCAGTGGTAAAGAATCCATCTGCCAAGATAGGAGACACGGATTCAATCCCTGGGTCAGGAAGTTCCCCTGGAGAAGGAAATGGCAATCCACTCTAGTATTTCTTGCCTGGAAAATTTCACCAACAGAGGAGCCTGGAGGACTACAGTCCATGGGGTCACAAAGAGTCAGACACGACTGAGCACGGCATAAAAATCCCTGCAGAAGGAAAAATAGGTGTTACAAAGAACACTCTCATTCATTACTTCTCCCTCTGGAGGTATGTGTTTTACTTCTCTGATCTAGAAGCTGTTGAGACATCAACTTCTTCTCTGAATAGGAGCTGACAGGTGACCAGAAAGGATGCTCAGAAGAGGAGCTATGAGTCATGCAATCTGCGTTGAGAAGCACTGAAAGCTCACCTGGGCTTTGTCACTAATGGGCTCTACCTGGGGCCTCGCTGGCACTAATGGTAAAAGACCTGCCTGACAACGCAGGTTAGAGATCAGAGACGTGAGTTTGATCCCTGTATCTGGAAGATCCCCTGGAGGAGGGCACACTCCACTGTTCTTGCCTAGAGAATCCCATGGACAGAGGAATTTGGCAGGCTGCAGTTCCTAGAGTTGCACAAAGTCAGACATGACTGAAGGGATTTAGCACACTTGCATGGGGCCCTCGCTTAGCCTTTCTGAGACCCCCAAACTCTCAACTAGAATACGAGAGATTTGAACAACAAATATTCTAGAAGGTCCACTAGAGCTAATGGAAAACATTACAAATTTCCATGATTCTACTAAACCAAAAAGACATTATCCAAAAAAGATGGCAAGTCCTTACTCCTAGAGAAATTGAGCTTGTATTAAAGAGAGCTCATGCCTTGTTTGGCAATGAATGTCCTGATCCACTGCACTGGGCATCCAGGTGACCCACAATTCTGTATAAATGCTTCTGCTGGTGCCAAGGGCTGCATGTGGCCTGGAACTAGAAAGGAAGAGATTAAACTGCAGGCAGAAACACCTGCCTCAAAGCCTGTAGGGAGCTCTAACCATTCTGATGGGCCATTTGTGGTAATTGTCCTGTCTCATCCAATAAACTGGCTATTCAGGCACTGAGAGGTTGATGCCTCCTGTCAGTTGACCATAATTCCAATCACCTCCACGCACATATATGTTTTATTTGCATTGCACCTGTACCACCACAGACCAGGAGAGACCAATTAAACTATGATTAGCACATATGCCACCTAAATCTGACAAACGTCTGTTCTCAATGAAATTAAAGAACTGTGTTAGCGAAGTCCAGATGACCGTTTGGGTGTGGGAAGGTAGTACCAATGACATTGAGAATATGATATACAGAAAGAGACCTAAAAGAAATAGGTTTTTGAATTGCATTTCTCTTGCTATTGATAGACAACATCTGATAGCACAGCTTCAAACAAAGGAGTACATTGTATTTTGAAAACCTACTAGCGAATCAAGTGGCAAGGGAGAGGATCCTGAAGCTTGACTTAAGTCCATCAATTGCCGGGGCATCTGGTCATTAGCATCTGGATACAGCATTATCTAGGCTACTGAAACGTAAAAGGCCAATCCAGACAAGGTCATTGCCTTGACTGATACATTGTCACAACTTGCCTCCCTGCCTGCCTTTGTGAGGGCAACCACCAGCTGCTCTTAAAAATAAAACTGTTAGCATTGGTGAAAGTGTTCCTGGTGAGTAGGCTACCCTCCTCCACATGGAGATTCAGAGAACCAGAATCCTCTGTCTGGTGCCTTTGTCAACTCCTGGTTCCCTGGAGTCTTCTCCATCCAGATGACAGACAAGGAAAGGAGCATCAGAGACACTGGTTTCTTAAAACTTTGGCCTGGGAAATAATACCTCTGCTCCTTCACAAGAGCAGTCATATGGCCATACCTACATGTGAGGAGGACCAGGAAGTATAGTCCCTAGGTGGGCAATTTCCTCCCTAGTTTGACCCTAAACTTTGGCGGGCACAGCACTAAATTCTGCTGGACAAATAGTCTCTTCTACAATCACATGCTATCTCATATATAAATGCATCTACTTGGGAGCTGGTTTTTCAATCCCTATCATTTCAACTTTTACTTTATCATTGGCTGGGTATGCTACATACCATCCTCTTGCTTCTTCATAGTCAGTAATTTCATATGGGACTTCCCTGATGGTCCAGTGGTTGGGACTTCATCTTCCAATGTAGGGGGTGCAAATTCAATCCCTGGTTGTGGAGTTAGAGTCCCACAAGCCTCGTGGCCAAAAAACCAAAAACATAAAACAGAAGCAATATTGTAACAAATTTAATGAATACTTTAAAATGGTCCAATTTTTTAATCAAAAAAAGAATTTCATATGGTTATCACACTGAATACTTTTTTAAGGGATTAGAGGATATCCAGACTATAAAAATGCCACAGAAGGGCACTGTTAGAAACAAGACCATACAATCTCCTTCCTTATGAGGAAAAAGAATCTGTGGATCTGTTTTTGCTTTTTGGTCACTCTGCTTTCAAGCTTTACACCTGGTATGGTGACAGGCTGGTTATAGCGTCCAACTTTGCCTCAGGAACATGGATCATGATGTGAGCCCAAATCCAGCTCTGCCATCATCATCAAGAGTAGATTCCTCCTCCCAGGGCAAAATCAGGGTCTCAACTCAAGGCTCTGTGAACTGTAAGAGGGAGTATAAATGATAGTCAGAGGTTGTGGTCAGAGATGATTGTTAGATGGCATAAGTGAGAAGGAAAGAGATATAAGGATATCTTATTCAGCACATGAGTTAAAGTCTCAAAATCCTGCTTGCCTTCTTAGTTAAATCTCTCTCTTATACCACTGTTAGGACTGATGGAACATCCTGCCACAGCTGGACTTTGTTACAGAAAAAAGAGCACTGACTCATAAATGTAAAAATGAAACAAAAGTGAAAAAAATGGCATTTATAAGAACTGTACTGAAGGAAGCAGGAGAGTGTTCACCAGCTAGGTGAAAGGAACCACCACTCTCCAGGTTCTTAATATGCTGAAATGACAGTGTTCCTTTTGTTTCTGAGTATAACTAAGATTCCCACAAAGGTATGTGTTACAGAAAGCAAGTAGAAGCTGCTCACGTCACCCAAGCAGGGAAGATGAGATCACATGACATTCAGCAGAGGAGGAAAGGCAGATCTTGTAAACATGAGGTAGCCAAATGTATAAATAAAATCTATTTAAAAGGAGTTCAGGTAACATTCATTTCAATGAGATCAAAACATGCACATAAACATTTATGCACATACATTAAAGTGAAAGTCGTTCAGTCTTGTCTGACTCTTTGCCACCCCATGGACAATACAGTCCATGGAATTCTCTAGGCAAGAATACTGGAGTGGGTAACCATTCCCTTCTCCAGAGGATGTTCCCAACCCAGTAATTGAACCCAGGTCTCCTGAATTGCAGGCGGATTCTTTACCAATTGAGCCACAAGGGAAGCCCAAGAATATTGGAGTGGGTAGCCTATCCCTTCTCCAGCAGATCTTCCCGACCCAGGAATTGAACTGGGGTCTGCTGCATTGCAGACAAATTCTTTACCAACTAAGCTATCAGGGAAGCCCTCAATATGTATTATTGAGGCAATACTCAATATACATTATTGAGACAAATACTGTATGATTCCAGCTATACGAGATACCTTGGAGAAGGAAATGGCAACCCACTCCAGTATTTTTGCCTGGAAAATTCATAGACAGAGGAGCCTGATGGGCTATAGTCCATGGGGTCGCAAATAGTCGGATACGGCTGAGCTACACACACACATATACATACAAGATACCTAGAACAGTCAAATTCATAGAGTCAGGAAGTTACAACTGCTAGATACCAGGGAATGGGAAGTGCAGGGCTGAGGAGAGGGAATGGGGACAGAGTTTCAGTGCAGAAAACTGAAAATGGTGGGAGCTGCACAACAATATGAATATACTTAATTAAACTAAACTGTACAGTTAACTATGATTAAAATACTATGTTTTATATTAAATGACTTTTACCACAATAAAAAAAACACAAAAAAAAATAGGCATAAAAAGCACAGAATTTACAAACTGCAATTTATGTCCAGGGTGGTAAGTATTAAGGATCTCTGAGCTTAAATTTTTAACTTCTAAAATGCATGATGTAAAGTTCCGGTGATTATAGACAGTGTGATTTTCTAGTCAGCATCCACCAAAAGCAGCCACAGAAAATGCCTCTGTGCAGAGTTCCGCTGACTTACGATCCCTCCTCTCCCGACAGCTCATCTGCTTCTAAGCACAGCTGTTTCCAACGGAACAGCGCTTTATGCAAACAGTGCCAGCCTGGCCTCTGAGCAAGAAAGCCCAGAGAAGAGGAGTTGGGGAAATCAGTCTTTGATAGCTGGAGCCAAGAATTTGGACCATCACCTGCAATTTCAGATACCTGCGATGTTACACGGCTTCCTCTTTGCCCAAACACACAGCCTGAAGCAAATCTTAGAGAGATGTTGTGACAACCTGGTTCTCTAGGTCCTTAAAAATGTCCGTGAGACTGCCAAGAGGCTGAGCAAATCAAAAAATAATGAAGAAGGCTGTGGCATACACAGTGCCTCCTATAGCTCTGCTCAACCTCAAGGACAAAGAGACACCCAATTTGATAATTACAATATTAGAATTCATGTGAGGGTTTTTGTTGTCTGTTTTTCTATAGAGTTCAATAGACTTTCTATTAAAAAAAAAAAAAAAAAAAAAAAACTAACTAAACCCAGTGAATCCACTCTGTAGGAAACTTGGAAGGGAGCAAAATTTCAGATTCAACAAGAGAAGTTGGAAAACTAAGAGAAATTGTATTAGTCACTCAGTCGTGTCCAACTCTTTGTGGGTCATATCAGACTGTAGCCCAACAGGGTCCTCTGTCCATGGAATCTCCAGGCAAGAATACTGGAGTGGGTAGCCATTCCCTTCTCCAGGGGATCTTCCCGACCCAGGGATCAAACCCAGGTCTCCTGCATTGCAGGCAGATTCTTTACTGTCTGAGCCACCAGAGAAGCCCAAACTAACAGAGACAGACCCTCTAAAGAACAACACTTCCCCTGAGGCTCAACAGAATGTTCCACAGAAGTCAGCCTCCTGCACTTGGCCTCTGGCTGATGGCTGTTGTTGTTTTGTCGCTAAGTCATATCCGACTCCTTATGACTCCATGTAATGTAGCCCACCAGGCTCCCCTGTCCATGGGATTCTTCAGGCAAGCATACTGGAGTGGGTTGCCATTTCCTTACCCGGTGGATCTTCCTGACCCAGGGATTGAGCCTACGTCTCCTGGATTGGCAGGCAGATTCTTCACCGCTGAGCCACCAGAGACCTAACAATTGCTATAATCCTATGTCTTCCAGGACTTCCAAAGACTAGGATTTGATCCATAAGGCAAAGTATAAATCACAGTGTTTAAGAACAAAGGCTTTGGAGTAAGTCTTCCTTATTTTATGTCATGGCTTCACCTCTTACAGAGTGACTGTCAATAAGTTACCTAACTTCCATTAAGCCTAATTCATACTTTGGAGAAAAAAGAACGAAAGATATATATTTGTAAAAGTTAACAGTTATCTCTGCAGAGAGGGATCAAGCATTAAATTATAATAAAAGTAAAATAATATAACAATAATTATAATATAATAATATGCTATAATAAAAATAAAATAAAATGAAATTTTACTTATCTGCATCTGCTAAGAATTTTTACAAATGAGTATATATTATTTTTGTAAGAAGAAAGCAAACATGTTCTATAATAATAAACTCTATAACTATATAACAATAAACATACATGTTATATAATAATAAAATTAACTTACATAATACTTAATAAGAAAACTGGAACTTAATGAAATAATGGTTTTGACAGAGTAATATGTGATAAATCCAAGCAACAGTTAAATTTCAACTTTGTTCCTCTAAATACAGTAAAAATGCCAAAATTCAATTTGAAAATCAGTTGATGGGCTTAATTCTAAATAAAACAAAACCAAAGCACAGTACAACGAATAAAAATACAAACCCTCCCCATCTCCCTGCTGGTCACTTGACTCCGTTCCTCCAGGCCTTAATTAATACAGTAACTGACTCGCTTGACAGTCCCATGATGTTTGCTCTACCAGACTCCGGGCTATTAACCAGATATATGCCTCCCAGGATTACCACAAAACTGTCCTTAGAAAAGATTCCAGCAAAATGAAACATTCCATTGGAATGTTTTTAAACAAGTTATTGAAACACAAAAAGGACATTGCTTTCAAAGTTTTAGCCTATTCCAAGAATCCTGCTGAGATTTTTGGCTCATTCTCCAACAGCCCTGACATAAAACTCAGCTGACAATGGCAGTCCTGCTTCGTGATGACTGACTGAGTGCAGAAGATGCATCAACCAACCTGACCATTAAGAAGCTTTCAGAAAATTACAAAAACAAAAAAACAGCATATGATTGACAGTGAACTCCCAAAGAACTGAAAAAGCTACAACCTCAGGCAAAAGAGAAGACCGACAGAACTACAGAATAATCCCCAAATAAGAGAATCAGGTGCAGTGGCGAGCTTTAGCAGAGATAACAAATCTTGTGATTGTTCATGAGAAAATTGAAGTGTTAGAGAGTGACTGCATTGGTCCCTGCTTTCAAATCAATGTCAGTACATTGAATAAAGTAGAAGATATGCCCCCAAAAGACAACCCAAGCCAGCACTAGAACACTATGTTGCATGAAGCTTGTAGCATTGAAAGTTAACCTACTCATGCACCTAAGAAAAGGTTACACAGCCCAATGTTTCTCTCCCCTCGTGCCCTCCACAGCCACAGAGCCACAGATCCTGAAATCATAATGGAATAATCTACCAGAATATCTATTTTCCTTTACACTGAAGAAATCCATTCCAACTACTAGTGCTTACCAATATAGATTCCAAATTATGAATATAAGAATGTCAAAATAACAAAACGTATAAGGAAAGCTAACAAATCAAAGAGATACAAGATTAAAAAAATCAAAATAAGCAATTCCTGTATATGAGCTTATGGACAATAGTGAATATAAATTTAAATATATAATAATCATCTTCAAGAGATTTGGTAGGACATACAGCTATAAAAGAGCACTGTGAAAAATGATCACCAGTCAGCAAATTAAAAACATGATTTCTAAGATTTATTTTAAAAAACTAACAAAATCATGCAAATAGTAAAACGGACATCAACTAAAACTGAATTAGCAAGTTGAAAATCTATCAAATGGACCAGGAGATAGAAATTATAAGAAAAGTGACAAGAGTCATGATAAATCTTAGATCTTTCAAGACAAATCTTGGACAGTCAGTATCTCTCCATCATGAGTTCTAGAAGAAAAGAATAGATAGTTAGTTGTCTAACTATATCCATTTTCCCTTTCTTCTCTTAATAAACCTCCTGAGAATTTTAGCTGATCACTAAGCTAAATAATTTCTCTTCCCCTCTTTCTCATTGATTATTTTATATATAGTAGTATGTTTATGTTGTTAATTCCAAGTTCCTGATTTATCCCTCCTCTCTATGGTTCTCCTTTGTAGCTGTAAGTTTGTTTTTTCTATTTTTATTTTTTATTCATACTTTTTATTTTGTATTGGGGTATAGCCAATTAACAATATTGTGATAGTTTCAGGCGGACAGTAAAAGGACTCAGCCATATATGCACATGCATCTATTCTCCCCTATACTCCTGTTGATAGGTACTTGGGCTATTTTCATGTCTTGGCTATTGTAAATAGTGCTACAATGAACATTGGGGTGCTCTGTATCTTTTTGAATGGAAGTTTTCATCTTTTCTGGATATATGTTCAGCAGTGGGATTGCTAGACTGTAGCTCTATTTTTAGTTTTCTTAAGGCACCTCCATACTGTTCTCCACAGTGACTGTACCGATTTAAATTCCCACCAACTGTGTAGCTTGTTGTTGTTCAGTTGCTCAGTCATGTCTGACTCTTTGCAACCCCATGAACTGCAGCACACCAGGCTTCCCTGTCCTTCATCATCACACAGAGCCTGCTCAAACTCATGTCCATTGTGTCAATGATGCCATCCAAGCATCTCATCCTCTGTTGTCCCCTTCTCCTCTGCCTTCAGTCTTTTCTGGCCTCAGGTGTTTTTTTTAATGAGTTGGCTCTTGGCATCAGGTGGCCAAAGTATTGGAGTTTCAGCTTCAGCATCAGTCCTTTCAATGAGTATTCAGGACTGGTTTCCTTTAGGATGGACTGGTTGGATCTCCTTATAGTCCAAGGGACTCTCAAGAGTCTTCTCCAACACCACAATTCAAAACCATCAATTCTTCAGCACTCAGCCTTCTTTATGGTCCAACTCTCACATCCATACATGACTACTGGAAAAACCATAGCTTTGACTATAAGGACATTTGTTGGCAAAGTAATGTTTCTGCTTTTTAATATGCTGTCTAAGTTGGTCATAGCTTTTCTTCCAAGGAGCAAGTGTCTTAATTTCATGCCTGCTGTCACCATCTGCAGTGATTTTGGAGCCCGAGAAAATAAAATCTGTTACCATTTCAATTGCTTCCCCATCTACTTGCCATTAAGTGATGGGACCAGATGCCATGATCTTTGTTTCTTGAATGTTGAGTTTTAAGCTTTTTCATGGGCTTAAACAGTAGGAGCATTCCCTTTTTTTTTTTTCACACCTCTCCAGCATTTATTATTTGTAGACTTTTTGATGATGGCTATTCTGACTGGTATGAGGTGATACCTCATTGTCATTTTGATCTGCATTTCTCTAATAATTAATGATGTTTTTCATTTATTTTTAAAATAAAATTCAATAAATACAGTTAGACAACTACTATTTTGTGATAACCTATATGAGATAAGAATCTAAGAAAGAATGACTGTATTGCTGAATCACTTTGCTATACACTTGAAACTAACACAACATTGTAAATCAAGTATATGCCAATAAAATATTTTTAAATAAAAATAATTTTAAAAATAGGCAAATGGTTTAAGATGTGATATATATACATATATATGTGTATATATATATATGTGTGTGTGTATATATATATATAGAATAAAATACAACTCAGCCATAAAATAAGATGAAAGATTGCCATTTGCAGCATCATGAATGGACCTAGAAAATATCACACTAAGCAAAGTAAGTCAAGGCAGAGAAACACAAATATTATATGATATGTGGAACCTAAAAAAAATACAAATGAATCCACACAAAACATTCAAAGACTCACAGACATAAAAACAAATTTATGGTTACCAAAGAGGACAGGAAGCAAGGGAGAAATTAGGAGTATGGGATTAATAGATATAAACCACTGTATATAAAATATATAAGCAATAAGTATTTACTATATATAGCACACTGTATCTGATAATAGCCTATAATGGAAAATAATCTGAGAAAATGAATCACCTTGCTGTACACCTGAAAATAACACAATATTGCAAATCAACTACTTTAGTAAAAAAATTTTTAATAAAAATTTTATAAGAGACTGCTCGTAAGTTTCATTCATTATAATAAAGAGTGGATAAACATATTTTGATGTATTGATAGAATGACAAACTACACAGCAATCAAAAGGAACAAATAACTGCTACACCCAAAAACAAGAATGGAACCCCCAAAAATACTAATGAACGGAAAACAGAGACAAAAATAGAATTCACTGCATGATCTCCTTATATGAAATTCAGAAAGAAAAATTAATTTGTGATGATGGAAATCAGAATGGTTTATATTGGTGGAAGGTGTTAATTGGCTGGAAGGGGGCATCACGAAGCTTTTAGAGTGCTAAAGATTCTATAACTTAATCCAACTGGTGGTTACATAGTTTTTTTACATATGTAAAAAACTGTCAGGCTACACTGTTAAAGAAATGGGAATCAGACCACACTACTTGTCTTCTGAGAAACCTATATGTGGGTCAAGAAGCAACAGTTAGAACCAGAAATGGAATGATGGACTGGTTCAAAATTGGAAAAGGAGTACATCAAGGATGTATATTGTCACCCTACTTATTTAACTTCTATGCAGAGTATATCATGTGAAATGCTGGGCTGGATGAATCACAAGCTGGAATCAAGTTTGCCAGGAAAAATATCAACAACCTCAGATATGCAGATGATACCACTCTAAGGGCAGAAAGTGAACAGTAACTAAAGAAACTCTTGATGAGAGTGGAAGAGAGTGAAAAAGCTGGCTTAAAACTCAACATTTAAAAAATGTTCCATCACTTCATGGCAAATAGAAGTGGAAAAGGTGATAGATTTTATTTTCTTGGGCTGAAAAATCATTGCAAACAGTGATTGCAGCCATGAAATTAAAAGATGCTTGATCCTTGGAAGGAAAGCTATGACAAACCTAGACAGTGTATTAAAAAGCAGAGACATTAATTTGCCAACAAAGGTCTATATAGTCAAAGCTATGGTTTTTCCAGTAGTCATGTACAGGTGCAAGTGTTGGATTATAAAGAAGGCTGGGCACCAGAGAATTGATGCTTTCATATTGTGATGTTGGAGAAGACTCTTGAGAGTACCCTGGACTGTAAGGAGATCAAACCAGTCAGCCTAAAGGAAATCAGTCCTGAATATTCATTGGAAGGACTGATACTGGAGCTCCAATACTTTGGCTACCTGACACAAAAAGCAAACTCATTGGAAAAGACCCTGATGCTGGGAAAGATTGAGGCAAAAAGGAAAAGGGTGTGGCAGAGGATGAGATGGCTAGATATCATCACCACGAATCTTAGCAAACTCCGGGAGATAGTGAAGGACAGGGAAATCTGGCATGCTGCCACCCATGGGGTCACAAAGAGTCGGACAAGAATTAGCGATGGAACAACAAAAATGCACTTAAAGATTTTGTACTTTACTGTATACATACTATTGGAGAAGGAAATGGCAACCCACTCCAGTACTCTTGCCTAGAGAATCCCGTGGACAGAGGAACCTGGTGGGCTGCTGTCCACAGGGTCGCACAGAGTCAGACACAACTGAAGCGACTTAGCATGCATGCATGCATTGGAGAAGGAAATGGCAACCCACCCCAGTATTCTTGCATAGAGAATCCCAGGGACAGAGGAGCCTGATGGGCTGCCGTCTATGGGGTCACACAGAGTCAGATACCACTGAAGTGACTTAGCAGCAGCAGCAGTATACATAGTATAACTGAATAAAAACTGAAAGATGAAAAGCTGAGGTAAACAAAAAAATCAATATATCTTTAGTTAACACAGAATAATTATTGTTGATTAGTTTCTGGCAAAACTGCAGGCCATAGAATTAAATATATTTCCTGAAAATGTAAGACTTAAAAATGTAACAGACGAGAATAAGAGGTAAGGTCTTCTAAATCATAGACAGAAATAAATCAACTGTAGCAGTATTCAATAAATATTCCAATGTTTAGTAAAAAGAATAAGACACTAGAAACATTCATAGTGAGTCCATTCATATAAAATTCAAAAACAGATTTAAAGTATGTATAATATGAATGCATGTTTAGGTGGCAAAGCTACATAGGAAAACAAGGACGTGAATCTCATTATATTAGGAGAGTAATTACCTTAGGCAATAATAGAAGAGGCTGTGATAACAAAGTGATAGGGGAGTTGGACTTCCAACATGCTAGTAATGTTATTTCTTGGTTACATGATTATTGTACTGATGTTTGAATTATTATTGTGCTAAAATGTACATATGATTTAAGCATTTTTCTCAATGTCTACTTTATTTCACATATGAAAAAGGTTTTATTTTTTTTTGTTTGTTTTTTTGTCTTTTCTTTTTTTTAAGAAAAAGGTTTTAAAATGAAGTAGAGAGAATTCTCTGGCAGTCTAGAGGTTAGGATTCTGCACTTTCACTGCCTAGGGCGCAGGTTCAATTCCTGGTTGGGGAACTAAGATCCTGAAAGCTGCTACGTGCAGCCAAAAACAAAAAAAATTAAAATTTGTAGAAATACAAAGAATTTGAATAGCAAGTTTCACTCACTATTATGTATGTGCTATCTCTTTGTATATAAGTATATTATACCCATATAGGTACAATGTTATAGAAACATATACTATAGAGGCATGTGAATTTACTTTTAAATTTTATTTCACTTTAATTGGAAGATAATTGCTTTACAGTATTTTGTTGGTTTCTGCCATCCATCAACATGAATCAGCCAGAGGTATACATATATCCCCTCTGTCTTGAACCTCTCTCCCACCTCCCATCCCATCCCACCCCTTTAGGTTGTCACAGACATATGACTTTAAATATATATGTGTATATGTACCAGAGACAATGCAGTCTATTCAAATGCTCATAAACCTTTCTTTTAAAAGTCCATCATCTGGCTAACAAACACATGAAAAGATGTTCAACATCACTCATTATCAGAGAAATGCAAATCAAAACCACAATGAGGTACCATTACACGCCAGTCAGGATGGCTGCTATCCAAAAGTCTACAAGCAATAAATGCTGGAGAGGGTGTGGAGAAAAGGGAACCCTCTTACACTGTTGGTGGGAATGCAAACTAGTACAGCCGCTATGGAGAACAGTGTGGAGATTCCTTAAAAAACTGGAAATAGAACTGCCATATGACCCAGCAATCCCGCTCCTGGGCATACACATCAAGGAAACCAGATCTGAAAGAGACACGTGCACCCCAGTGTTCATCGCAGCACTGTTTATAATAGCCAGGACATGGAAGCAACCTAGATGCCCATCAGCAGACGAATGGATAAGGAAGCTATAGTACATATACACTATGGAATATTACTCAGCCATTAAAAAGAATACATTTGAATCAGTTCTAATGAAATGGATGAAACTGGAGCCCATTATACAGAGTGAAGTAAGCCAGAAAGATAAACACCAGTACAGTATACTAACGCATATATATGGAATTTAGAAAGATGGTAATGATAATCCTATATGCAAAACAGAAAAACAGACACAGATGTATAGAACAGACTTTTGGACTCTGTGGGAGAAGGCAAGGAGGGGATGTTCTGAGAGAATAGCATTGAAACAAGTATACTATCAAGGGTGAAACAGATCACCAGCCCAGATTGGATACATGAGACAAGTGCTCAGGGCTGGTGCACTGGGAAGACCCAGAGGGATGGGATGAGGAGGGAAGTGGGAGGGGGGATCGGGATAGGGAACACATGTAAATCCATGGCTGATTCATGTCAATGTATGGCAAAAACCACTACAATATTGTAAAGTAATTAGCCTCAAACTAATTTAAAAAATAAAATAAAAGTCCATCATCTACAAGGCAAGGGATAACTTTATCATTCCTGCAGAATCAATGATGGCTGTGAATTTTCTATGCTTTCATTTCCCAGGTTGGGATTCATGTGTGTATTTATACTCTCATTATTTATAGGTATGTGGTAAGGGGAGGGAAGATAACTCAGCTTCCAGTTCACACGTACAAGGAATCACATTCATCCATGCTTCATGTCAGACAATTATACATTACCCAGAAAGCCTAGACTTTGACTTAAATGCAGTAAATGAATTGGATTCTGTATTGTCTTTCTTTTTTTAACTTATTTTTTTTGAACATTTTCTTGCTCTTTTTTTAATTAAAGGATAATACTTAACAACATTATGATGATTTTTGCCATACACCAACATGAATCAGCGGTATACATATGTCCCCTCCCTCTTGAACCCCCTCCCACCTCCCTCCCTAGAGCCTATTATACAGAATGAAGTAAGTCAGAAAGAGAAAGAAAAATATTGTATATTAATGCATATATATGGAATCTTTTGAACTTTATATTTGGTATTGGGGTATGGCTGATTAACACTTGTTTCAGGTGAACAAGGAACACAGGCATATAGATACATGTATCCATTTTCCCCAAACCCGTCCTCCCATCCAGTTTGCCACATAACATTGAGTAGACTTCCATGTGCTATACAGTAGGTCCTTGTTGGTTATCCAGTTTAAATATAGCAGTGTGTACATGACCATCCTAAACTCCCTAATTATCCCTTTCCCCCACCAACCATAAGTGCATTTTGTAAGTCTGTGAGTCTCTATTTGTTTTGTAAGTTCATTTGTATCATTTCTTTTTACATTCCATGTTATAAGGGATATCATAAGAGGATTCTGAATTGTCTTTTTTAGAGAGCAGTGTGAGAAGAAAATGATGATACATACTTGGTAGCCCAAGGAACAGACTAGGACTAAGATGGCTAACTGTTTCACTTCCCACAGAGCATTGAATTGTCTCAGAGAAGTGGCTGGTTAGCCAGGGACTACATTTCCCAGTTCCCTTTACCATTTGAGGCAGTCATGTGACTAAGTTCCAGCCAGCAGATTATGAACACAACTAAGGGCCATGACGTCCAGGCCTGACACATAAACACCTCCCACACAGCACTCCATCTGTATTCTTTCCACCTTTCAGCTAGCTAGAATGGCAGTAATCCCCCAGGGTGACCTTTAAAACTATTTGTTGAAGAGAGAAAATTTTCCATCAAGCCAGGTTCCTGAAAAACTGTATGAATGCAGACCGCCCGCTCTAGGCTTTTTTTTCTAAAACAGTACTGCTATGTGAACAAGTTAGAAATGTCTATGGTATTTGAGCCATCAATCATTTGGGGTCTGTTGGTTAGAAAAGTTAGCCCACACTAACTAGCTCGAATAATAATAGTACCTTCCCTGCAGTGTGGTTGTGAAGAGTGAATGAAATCACAAAAAGAAGAAACTAAAAAAGATTTTATTTCAATAAAAAAAGAGGAAACTTAACACAACGCCTCACACATGATTCATGCAGAGTGTGTGTTAGCTTAGTAAGTACCCAGGAAATGATCACAAGGACCTTAGAGTCTTCAAAATGATTAAGTTTCAAGAGATGAGCTCTGGAAAATAAAGGAAAGTGATTGATGACAGTCTACTCAGTCCATTTCTTCCAGTTAATCACTCCTTCCTCTAAAGACTCCTCTGGGCTTGGTTATATGAGTTGCACAGTAGGCAACGGAAGCACATTTGAGCAATAAAGCTGCAGAACCTGCTCAATATGCTAACCGTCAGGGACAAAGATGGACCAGCTGGGGACTCTGAGATGAATCCCTAACATCAGTGAACAGAGAAGAGGAAATCACATGTAAATATGGGTGTAAAGGTAAAGTTTTTCCCTGCCTTCTCATTTTCTGCTTGCAGCAAGCACCTGTGCGTGGACACAAACACACACACACACATACACACACCCTGGGATATAGCTAGATTGCTGCGCTACAAACAGTATTGGTGATTTTATTGATGATTCTCTCAAATCATCGCTGAAACAAAATAAGCTGTTCACTTCACAGCTGGAGTCGAACGGAGCAATGACAGTTGTCTCGCCCTTCTCTGATGATAAATGAGCCTTCCCCTCCTTACTCAGGTCCTTGACCCAAATTCACAGTGATTCCAGCGACCCAGGCAGACCTCTGAGATGAAAAAAAGCCATCCTCACAAACGCTTAACGAAGCTTGTCTCAACTGTTACTATTGTACCCTGTCGTTCTAACTATAATTGATTTGCTAAGGTAGCTTTTTTTTTTTTAATCATCAGCCTAGCAGACAAAAATACCTAATAGAAATTAAACACATTCCCCTCTCTCTCTCCTCCACATTTCAACAGCCCTACTATGCCGTGTTCGTTTTCAACTTTCTCTAAAACTCCATATTCTCCATTTTTATCTTGGAAATAAGCAGGTAAGTGTCTAGCCTTTAAGAGGTTCTTTGGTAAAAGAATCTTTCCATCATGTAAAGCGACTTTTCTGTCCTCTCAACAATCTTTAGCAGTGAGGCACAAATTTGAATCAATGGAGAGGGACCTTCTAAAACCCCTTTTTGAAAATGGTTCAGAAGACACATCAGAGCTTAGCAGGAAAGAAAGCGGTGATCAGATAGAGAGGTCTACATAGACATGGAATAGTGACATATTAGTGATAGAATACAGTCCATATATTTATTCTCCCAAGTAATCAAGATACAATGATGCATAGAAAGTTCCAGAAAGCAATATATCTAGCCTATTGGATATAGATACAGAGGTAGATACAGATATTTAGAATCCCAGTCCTTCAAAGATGATAACACAACCTCATCCCAAAGCACATACCCCGAAGTCGCTTATGCTTGCAGGTCGTTTCCTACAACCATCTACTTTAAACTCCTTGTGCTGTGACATACAGAGATAAAATTAAACAGCTTACTCAGGGGAAAAAGAGAAAAGGGGCTCTTAGAAGCAAGGGCCTGAGGTTTCTATGTTCCTTTCACAGAACCAAACTCTCTGAGAGCTCCTCCAGCCTGAGATCCTCCCAGAAGCCACGTGCTCTGTGGCCACCTGGGTGTCTTTCTTCAACAATGGAAGGGTGCATGTTAGCAGCCTGTAGTAACAAGACTCCATTATTGCCAGAACATAACATCTCGGAAGGACTCCCAGCCACCCAGAGTTTGTAGAGAGTTCCATTTAACACCATCTTTGTGAGGCGTGAACACCTGACACACGATAAAAGTGGAGGAACCAGCCCTGGGGAGGAAGGGCTTCTTCCCTTTCAAGTTTCTGAACTTTTCTAGGTCTGTAGAGGTCCAAACCACAGAACCAAGGAAACTCAAAAGGAAAGCAACAAAAGAAGCTACAAATCAAAAGAGCCCTCTCCGCTGCACAACTCCTGCTGTTCTACTTTCATTCCGCACCAGCATCATCTGAATGGATGGCAGCACCTCAGCCTCCCGTACAAAGTCAACACATTGTATGGAGGAGTGTGTACAACTTGTAAAGGTGTGGACTGGCTTCTCATGAAATTCTCCAGCCCCTTTCCATCTCCCTCTGTGCTTTTCTTCTTTGTGGGACCGGGGGCTGCAGGGGGGTTTTCTTTATCCTATGATTACTAGATTCTTTTGGGATCTTTAGGAGCACCCTAAGGGCACCCCCCCCCACCCATCCTCCAAACAACCATGCTCTATCTGAAAGCTATCCCACAATTGGGACCTTTTTGTGCCCACCTAGTACCTCTATCCTTTTCTCTCTCTGCATCTCATTCTGCCATGAATTTCTTTAAAGGTATTCATGTTAGAGCTCTCTGAGTTGTATAAAACAGAAACACACTTCAAACTAGGGAGAAGGAACTTCTGGAGATTATGTAGAATGAATTTATGATAATAAAGCAGAAGAGGAGACAGATCTAGATTTTGTAAGGTTCAAAGTTTAAACAATGAATGCAGGAGGCAAGGGGAATGGGAATCTCTGTAATTTCAAATGCAAAATTTGGTCTGAAAGTGAGCATTTATTAAAAATGAGAAAAGAAGCTATGGTAAATTGTGAATTTTTAAATGTTGACAAATGTCACAAATACCACAACATCCAGGAAAATATCCTAATGCTTTTGTTAATTAACTGGCTGATCACACTTTTGTAATAAGTTTGTCCTGGTTCCTTTTATCTACTTACCGCTTTGATCACCTCTCCACATGACAAAAACTTTGTACTGTAATTTTCTTTAAGAGAATAAAGAGAGCTCAGTCTTTCCTCTAGCACAGAGGATCAGAATTCATTACTGAAGCTGGGATGCAGAACATGCAACATTACACACAGTGCATACTCACTTCTTGCATTACAGCTGTCTGTCCTTGCTCTAGGCAGACAGGAACTCTGACACATTATATTTTGTATGATTCACAACAAAAGAAAAATATATAATTTATTTAAATTGCCCAGGACTTCCCTGGTGGCACCGAGGATAGGAATCGGCCTGCCAATGCAGGGGACACAGGTTGGATCCCTTGTCTGGGAAGATTCCACATGCCTCGGGGCAACCAAGCCTGTGCACCACAACTACTGAAGGCCATGCACCCTAGAGTCACACAACACAATGCAGGACCCTGAGCAACTAGAGCCTGTGCTCTGCAACAAGAGAAGCTCCCACACCGGAGCTAGCGTGTAGCCCCCACTCGCTGCAACTAGAGAAAGTCTGTGTGCAGCAACAAAGACCCAATGCAAACAAAAATCAATCAATAAAAAATTTTAAATATATGTATAATTTGTTTTATTAAATATATAAACTATCTATACTGCATACTCAACCATATTGCTCCATTTTTCCATTTGGATGACATCAGTTCAATTCAGTCACTCAGTCATGTCCAACTGTTTGCGACCCCATGGACTGCAGCACGCCAGGCCTCTCTGTCCAGCACCAACTCCCAGAGTTTACAGAAACTCATGTCCATTGAGTTGGTGACGCCAACATTAATGAGGACCAAATTCTCTTATTATAATTTTAGATTTCTGATCACTTAAGTGTACAATACTTAATATTACAATATTACAAATAGCTGAGAAAAGAAGAGAAGCTAAAGGCAAAGGAGAAAAGGAAAGATATACCCATCTGAATGCAGAGTTCCAAAGAATAGCAAGGAAAGATAAGAAAACCTTTCACAGTGATCAATGCAAAGAAATAGAGGAAAACAATAGAATGGGAAAGACTAGAGATCTCTTCAAGAAAATGAGAGATACCAAGGGAATATTTAATGCAAAGATGGGCACAATAAAGGACAGAAATGGTATGGACCTAACAGAAGCAGAAGATATTAAGAAGAGGTGGCAAGAAAACACAGAAGGACTATAGAAAAAAGATCATCATGACCCAGATAATCACAATGGTGTGATCACTCACCTAGAGCCAGACATCCTGGAGTCCGAAGTTAGGTGAGTCTTAGGAAGCATCACTACAAACAAGGCTAGTGGAGGTGATGGAATTCCAGCTGAGCTATTTCAAATCCTAAAAGATGATGTTGCACTAAATATGCCAGGAAATTTGGAATTTGTATGGAAATACAGAAAACCTTGAATAGCCAAAGCAATCTTGAGAAAGAAGAATGGAATTGGAGGAATCAACCTGCCTGACTTCAGTCTGTACTACAAAGCCACAGTCATCAAGACAGTGTGGTACTGGCACAAAGACAGAAATATGGATCAATGGAACAAAATAGAAAGCCCAGAGATAAATCCACATACCTATGGACACCTTATCTTTAACAAAGGAAACAAGAATATATAATGGAGAAAAGACAATCTCTTTAACAAGTGGTGCTGGGAAAACTGGTCAACCACTTGTAAAAGATGAAACTAGAACACTTTCTAACACCATACACAAAAATAAACTCAAAATGGATTAAAGATCTAAATGTAAGACCAGAAACTATAAAACTCCTAGAGGAAAACACAGGCAAAACACTCTCCGACATAAACCACAGCAGGATCCTCTATTGCCCATCTACCAGAATATTGGAAATAAAAGCAAAAATAAACAAATGGGACCTAATTAAACTTAAAAGCTTCTGCACGACAAAGGAAACTATAAGCAAGGTGAAAAGACAGCCTTCAGGATGGGAGAAAATAATAGCAGATGAAGCAACGGACAAAGAATTAATCTCAAAAATATACAAGCAACACCTGCAGCTCAATTCCAGAAAAATAAAAGACCCAATCAAAAAGTGGGCCAAAGAACTAAACAGACATTTCTCCAAAGAAGACATACAGATGGCTAACAAACACATGAAAAGATGCTCAACATCACTCATTATCAGAGAAATGCAAATCAAAACCACAATGAGGTACCATTTCACACTAGTCAGAATGGCTGCTATCCAAAAGTCTACAAGCAATAAATGCTGGAGAGGGTGTGGAGAAAAGGGAACCCTCTTACACTGTTGGTGGGAATGCAAACTAGTACAGCCACTATGGAGAACAGTGTGGAGATTCCTTAAAAAACTGGAAATAAAACTGCCATATGACCCAGCAATCCCCTTGCTGGGCATACACACCGAGGAAACCAGAACTGAAAGAGACACGTGTACCCCAGTGTTCATCGCAGCACTGTTTATAACAGACAGGACACGGAAGCAACCTAGATGTCCATCAGCAGCTGAATGGTTAAGAAAGCTGTGGTACATATACACAATGGAATATTACTCAGCCATTAAAAAATACATTTGAATCAGTTTTAATGAGGTGGATAAAACTGGAGCCTATTATACAGAGTGAAGTAAGCCAGAAAGATAAAGACCAATACAGTATACTAACGCATATATATGGAATTTAGAAAGATGGTAACAATAACCCTGTATACGAGACAGCAAAAGAGACACAGATATATTGAACAGTCTTTTGGACTCTGTGGGAGAGGGCAAGGGCGGGATGATATGGGAGAATGGCATTGAAACATGTAAATTACCATATGTGAAACGAATCGCCAGTCCAGGTTCGATGCATGATGCAGGATGCTCGGGGCTGGTGCACTGGGATGGGAAGGGAGGTGGGAGAGGGGTTCAGGATGGGGAACACCTGTACACCCATGGTGGATTCAAGTCAATGTATGGCAAAACCAATACAATGTTGTAAAGTAAAATAAATAAATTAATTGATTTAAAAAAAAGAAAAAGCAAGAGAGTTCCAGAAAAACATCTACTTCTGATTTATTGACTATGTCAAAGCCTTTGACTGTGTGGATTACAGCAAACTGTGGGAAATTCTTCAAGAGATGGGAATACCAGACCACCTTACCTGCCTCCTGAGAAATCTGTATGCAGGTCAGGAAGCAACAGTTAGAACTGGACACGGAACAACGGACTGGTTCCAAATCAGGAAAGGAGTATGTCAAGGCTGTACATTGTCATTGTCACCCTTCTTATTTAAATTATATGCAGAGTACATCATGTGAAATGCCGGGCTGGAGGAAGCACAAGCTGGAATCAAGATTGCCGGGAGAAATATCAATCACCTCAGCTACGCAGATGACACCACCCTTATGGCAGAAAGTGAAGAACTAAAGAGCCTCTTGATGAAAGTGAAAAAGGAGAATGAAAAGCTGGCTTAAAACTCAACATTCAAAAAACGAAGATCAAGGCATCTGGTCCCATCCCTTCATAGCAAATAGATGGGGAAACAATGGAAACAGTGACAGACTTTATTTTGGAGGGCTCCAAAATCACTGAAGATGGTGACTGCAGCCATGAAATTAAAAGATGCTTGCTCCTTGGAAGAAAAGCTATGACAAACCTAGACAGCATATTAAAAAGCAGAGACATTACTTTGCCAACAAAGGTCTGTATGAAAACTATGGTTTTTCCAGTAGTCATGTACGGATGTAAGAGTTGGGTTATAAAGAAGGCTGAGCACCAAAAAATTGATGCTATCATATTGTGATGTGGGAGAAGACTCTTGAGATTCCCCAGGACTGTAAGGAGATCAAACCAATCAATCCTAAAGGAAATCAGTCCTGAATATTCATTGGAAGGACTGATACTGAAGCTGAAACTCCAATACTTTGGCTACCTGATGGGAAGAACTGACTCATTGGAAAAGACTCTAATGCTGGAAAAGATTGAAGGGAGGAGGAAAAGGGGATGGCAAGGATTAGATGGTTGGATGACATCATCAACTCAATGGCCATGAGTTTGAGCAAGCTCTGGGAGTTGGTGATGGACAGGGAAGCCTGGTGTGCTGCAGTCCATGGAGTCACAAAGAGTCAGACACGACTGAGCGACTGAACTGAAGTGTACAATAGTCTTCTAAACCTTCCTGTCCTCCACTCTCCACATATATCTGACCCTAGAAGCTATACAATATGCTCATATATTAACCAGGTCATACTTTCTCACGCTGTTTCTCTGTAGGAAAATGATTATCAGCCGAGAGAAGAGATGCAAAGTGGAAACACAGCATCGTATTAGTAGTGGTAGAAGGAGGTTCCAGGTGGTGCTAGTGTAAAGAACACACCTGCCAATGCAGGAGACGCAAGAGATGTGGGTTGGATCTCTGAGTCGAGAAGATCCCCTGGAGAAGGGCATGGCAACCCACTTCAGTATTCTTACCTGGAAAACTCCCAAACAGAGGAGCCTGGCAGGCTAGTCTAAAGGGTTGCAAAGAGTCGGAAACAACTGAAGTGACTTGGCATGCACACATGCACCAGCGGTAGAGACAGTAAGTGATCGGACTCAGACAGATTTTGACAGCAGAGCCAATGTAATTTGCTAATTAGATATGGGAGGCAAGAAAGAAGGTGAGCCAAGTAGATAAGAGGACCATTTCCACATTGGATTATTCTGAGTACTATTGAATTAATGCTTGTAATTATACCTAGCAAGATGCCCGGAGCATTAGTTGAATCTGGACCTTCTTTATATTACTCAAAACAAAACAAAAAAAGAGCCCTGAGAACAAATTGTACAGCAGACTCTATATTGTTCCTGGCTTGACTATTCATGACAACAAGCATTTCTGAAAATGTCCTTCACTGGCCCTTACAAATCTGCTGAGCCCAAGATAGGATAACAGACCAAGCAGGTAATTAAAATAAAATGCTACCAAAACAGAATGTAGAACATAATCTTCTATTTATCTAGGTAAACACAATCCACAGTGCAACTCAAAAAAGATATCTAGGGTGATCACTTCAGTGCAAAGGAGGAGCTACTGAAAACTCATTCTGACAAAACCTAGTGACGCCAATACACAACCCTCAACACATTTTATACTTCCCATGACTACCCAGCTTTGAAATAATATCTTTATATGGCATAATTTTTAATTTGAGAAATTAATGCTATTTCAAATCTCTCCATTAAATGAAATATTAATATTTGCATCACTTCACCACTTGATTAAATCTGCCAAAAATGAGATCTTATCTTCTAACAAATACCAACACAAGTTATTTCTAGTTAGTGGGTTTTTAATGTTTCTTCTGTTTTTAATCTGTATTTTGTAAAAATGTATGCAATGACAGTGTATTAGGGTCAAGAGGAGAGACTCTATTTTTAAAATGCTAAGAAAAACAAGTGGAAAGATTACTTGATTATACCTCAGTAATATCAGCTTCTTGGTAAATTATAAAGTTGAACTTAAAACTTCAATTAATCAGATTAATTGAGGATAATTAAGGACTGGCACATTCCAATGGTGCAGCATGACATACATTTTAGTCACACAAATATATTCATATCATCTCTGGTCCCTGTATTCCTCACCTTTCCCTAAATCTTCTCTTTTCTACTTCTTTCTCCTAAGAATATAGCATAGTTCATCAAGAACATCCAAGAATTTCCAAGGCTTTGTCTCTGACATGTAGACCACTGTGGCTAAAGAAATCACAAAGGTTTATACTTTGGTAGCAGTGATTTAAATCAGTATTTACCACAAAATATGGAAATTTCCGCAGGGGAATGGCAAATATTGTAAGTTGGCTCCTGCAATACTCATTCCAATTCCCTTTCCCTTTTCTTCCTCTTCTACGCAGACTAGAGAGATGCAAATCCACCTTTCCAGAGACCTCTGCAACTAAGGGCGGCCACATGACACATTTATAACCAATGAGAACTATGCAGATGTCTTCTGGGAATTTCTGAGCAACACTGTCCATTCCAGTTCCTGCCTGGAATGCAGATACAATAGAGGGGCAGCAGCCACATTGGGACATAAGAAACAGGTCAAGAGAACCACAGAGACTTTGGGCCTCATATCTTGGCCCCACTGATCTACCACCAAATGATACATACCTCCAGACATTTTCCCATGGGAAAAAGAAGAAGCTTTTATATAGATATGCCTATTATAAGTCCAGCTTCTGCTATGTGAAGAGTGTTAATTGCTCAGTCATGTCCAACTCTTTGCCACCCTATGGACTGTAGCCTGCCAGGCTTCTCTGTCCATGGGACTCTCCAGGCAAGAATACTGGAGTGGGTGGCTGTTCCCTTCCCCAGGGCATCTTCCTGGCCCAGGGATTGAACTCTGGTCTCCTGCATTGCAGGCACATTTACTGTCTGAACCACCAGGGAATTCCAGCTTCTGCTACAGACAAAGGTAAATCCTAATAGATCCATAGGTCTAAAGGGGTTTATTGCCTTTAATCAAATCTCTACTACCTTATGTTCCTATATTAGACATGTTCTTCTGATATCACTATTTGGGAAAATACTAATTACCTGATGGTTCTGGAAAATTGAAGTTGTTTACCAAAAAATAATAATAATAATCATAATCATTTTAGGCTTTTTAGACCTAATGATCCAGTTCATATATTACGCATTTATAGGCTAGGGAAAAGACAAAGAGATGAATGAAACAAATCAAAGAAAATCACAAACTTGACAGTTTCATAAAGAATTATTGGACAAGAGGTCCTTAGAGTCAACAGTCTTTATATTTGAGAAGCCCTATGTTGTCTGCAAACCTTTCTGTGTCAACCAACCCGCTTTGCCCTGTTAGAGGTGACTGGATGTTCAGGATGTAAAAAGGCCACTAAGTCCTAACTTAGAAGTGTATTCATCTAGTCTGTGGCCAAGAGGGTGCCTACACCCCACCCCCAATCAGGAAGAATACAGGAGACATCGAGGCCATGAAAAGGTAACGGGCAGAAGACAATCTCACCAAGATTACATTCCATAAAATGGAATTGGCAACATCTGCTCAATCTACTGTAGATAAACAGTGAACTATTTTCCATCTCATTAACTGAGAGGATGAGATATTAAATAAACCCCAGGGGCCTCAAGCTTTGTTATCACATTTAAGGGTTGGCCCAGACTTGCTGCATTAGCTAAACCTTAAAACGGTGTACAGTCTAAAATCCTACACAATCCCAACCTTTCTTTCTTTCTCTTACACACACACACACACACACACATTCCCAGATGGTTTAAAACCGAAAGTTCCTACTTAATCGGACTGTCTCTCTAATTACTAGTCACTTAGCTTAAATTATTAACCATGTCTTCAACTGTGATATATGATACCTGTAGGTCTCCAAACAGGATTCTAATAGAATTATCTAATTCTATTAAACTGCAAACAACTGCCCATTAAATATTTATTAGCCAGCTTGTATTCATTGAAGATAGATTGGAGTGTCAGGAAACCTCTGGGTTTTCTCTTCCTGCTGCTCTGACACCAAGGATCAGCCAAACCAGCTCATCAGAATCATGCCTACGGATCAGCTGCCTATTCCCTCTTTAATGAAAATCAATGGAAATAAAAGATTTTAGAAGAACTTACAAGGTATGGTATGGATTTTTTTAATACTTGGTTAAATAAGTAAACTGGTTAAAATCTAGCTAACTTGATTGTAAACACTTAAGGTTTATTCTATCAGGGGGAAAACTACTGGTGGTTAAATAATTAGATTTTCAGCCTGGTGAGTTGTAGTTTTAACTGGGGAGTTAAAGAATTGTCAGTTTCAGCCACTTAGGAGTGATGATTTTTGATGCCATACTTTCAGGCTAAAATGCCTTCTTTCTTAAAGCTATATGAAAGATAACCTGACACCTTTGGCAGACAGCACTCCTTAAGATGGCAAGCATGTGGGCAGTTTTAGACAATTAGATTATGCAAGATGGCAACTGTTCATGCACTTAAAATGCAAGAACCATCTGGATTCTCCCAGAGGATGTGGGGGAAATGAACAAGGAAAGTCACTCCTCTAGACAAATTATTTTAACATGAATCGTTCAAAACCCAAATTGTAAATCAATTCTTAAGAGTAAAAGGCCATAATGCAGAATATAAAAGAAGAGAGGGAATATCATCTGACCCTTGCTCAACTAGTGTCTCAATAGTCATAGAAAGTCAGGGGAAAGAAAATTGGAAATTACTACAGCAAATAATCAGTGGTAGTATATATTTTTGCTTCCTGGTTGCTGTATTTAAAGATATGACTTCAGACAACTGCCTTGTAGGTTGATTTTGAGAAAATACCCCTGGCCAGAAGCAAAACAATTAAGATGGACCTGAAAATCAACACTAGGAATCTCTAGTCATTAAAAACAAAGCAATAGGAAAACAAATAAATTGCATTCTCTTCACACACTGGAATAAAACATTGCAATGCAAATGGACAGACTACTGCAACATGAAAAATGGATTAATTTCATAAACATCAAGTTGGATGAAAAAGCCAGACCAAAAAAGAACAGATTCTGTGTGATTGAATTTACATAAAGTTCAAAAACAGGCAACATTAAGCTATGTTTTAAATAGAATAGCAGTCCCCTTTGGGAATGGGAGAAAGGATAGTGACTGGGGAGGGGATACAAAGGAGATATTTGAAGTGCTTGGCGATGTTCATGTTCAGTCTATAAGCTGGTTACACAAATCTAGCCGCTTTGGGAATTTTTTTGTACTTCTAAGTGTGCTATTTTTCAATAAAAAGTTTACTTTTCAAAAAAGTAAAGTAACAGAGCAATTTATTTGTGTGGCCTTAGGCAAGTCACTTATCTCTGGACCTCAAAATTTCCATCATGTGTAAAATAAGGAGTTGGACGAGATGGTCTTCAGACTTCTATTGCAAAAATGCTCTGACTCTACAAAAAATCACTCATCTCACAAGGATAAAATAGATCGATAAATTTATTCTGACACCAACCTCATTTTAGTAGTCAAATGCTTTCCTCCACCCCCTTACCCTTTCTCTACCTTTTATTTAAATAATAAAAAGTAAATTTTTAGGCAGCGCACATAGGGAATCCTTCCAATAGATAAATGATAGATAGATGGATAGATAGATATAATGCAAATTCATAGATAGAGATATTCTTATAACACCAGACAAAAAGGAGAGGTGAAGAGCTTTCACAGACTCATGGACTTGCCCTTCAAGTTTCTTTCAGTTCTTCACTCACATGAAATATTTAACTTTTCAGTTATCTTATCCCAAGGGAGTTCTGAAATCAGAGTGGCATGGGGTTTCCCTGGTGGCTCAGTGGTAAAGAACCCACCTGCCAATGCAGAAGACGTGAGTTCGATCCCTGGGTTGGGATGATCCCTTAGAGAAGAAAATGGCAACCCACTCCGGTACTCTTGCCTGGGAAATCCATAGACAGAGAAGCCTGGCAGGTTACAGTCTGTGGGGTCGCAAAAGAGTTGAACACAACTGAGGAACTAGACGTCAACAATCATCTCAAAACAGTTCTGAAATCAGACAGGCATGGACTCATAAGGAATGCGAGAAAAATCTGCCCTAAAATATTTCTTTGGCCTAATGAAGTGCCTGAAGTTCCCACAGTCAGAGCATCTTTAGATCAATCAGCCCTTCACCTAGCAGAGAACTGACCTCTGAAGATGTGAGACAAAGGATACAAGCTTTGTTCACACGGAAGAGATGGTAGCGATCAGGAGCCTGGTGCAGCTTTAGAAGAGAGTGGAGTCCTTACGTGGTACCAGGGTGACATTTGCTCACCTGCCCAGAACTAAAAATAAGAGAAAACTGTAATGGAATGGGAGCCAGTTCCCGCGGTTCATTTCCCACATCACACCACTCCTCATGTTTCTACTAGGAAAAAATCTTGTGAGTTTCACCATGCAGTAGGAAAATAAAATCCTGTCAATGGTTTCCTTCTCCTAAAAATCCATAAGTCACCAAAATAAACTGTTCACTTTTTAAACTATTATACAACACTGTAGAAGGACAGCTCAAAATTTCCCTTAACTCATTGTAGAAATCAAAGTGTAGACCTTCCTGCTCACAGAACTTTATAAGGACATGTTGGAGATTCATTGGGGGATGAGCAAACATCACCAATTCATGGCCAAAATAATGGACAGAGAGAACCTAAATCCCTCAATTATGAAGTATTACAACTTTTAAATTCCCCAGTAGTAGATTTCTTAAAAAGACAAAATAAAATACAAGTCAAGAATTGTTCTCTTAAAGAATATCCCTAGATCTTGTTGTCAGAAAACAAATAATATATCATTTCTTCTTAGATTTCAGGTAGACTATGAGTGTCTGGAGAATAAACAATGAATAAGTTCCCTGCTGCTATCTTTCACAAGTCTTAAACAGAGACCAAAATCAGCTTGGTTGAATTTCCTTAACAGAGCAAAGCATCCCTGGGGAACACACTCTCACCAGGCAAAAAAGCTGTCTCTAAATGTCTCTGTCTCAGGCACTCCTGACATCACTTTGTCCACAAAGGTCCATATAGTCAAAGCTATGGATTTTCCAGTAGTCATGCATGGATGTGAGGATTAGCCCATAAAGAAGGCTGAGTGCCAAAGAATTGATGCTCTTGAACTGTGGTGCTAGAGAAGACTCTTGAGAGTCCCTTGGAAAGCTAGGAGATCAAACCAGTCAATCTTAAAGGAAATCAACCCTGAATATTCATTGGAAGAACTGATGTTGAAGCTGAAGCTCTAATACTTTGGCCACCTGACGTGAAGAGCTGACTCATTAGAAAAGACCCTGATGCTGGGAAAGATTGAGATGGTTGGATAGCATCATCAACTCAATGGACATGAGTTTGAGCAAACTCCAGGAGATAGTGAAGGACAGGGAACCTGGCATACCGCAGTCCATGGGGTCACAAAGTCAGACATGACTGAGCAAGTGAGCAACATGTACTCCCATCTGGGAGTACAGATCCTGAGGATCTGCTCTCTCCTTCAGGAGCAAAGGACTCTGCTACATATATGGGGAAAAGATGAGGAATTCTATTCTGAAGGTATATGCTTAGGTGTCAATTTTCCTGTGAATGCTATTTAACTCATAAAAAATGTCTGTACTAAGCCTGGTACAGAAAAATCCTGTGATAAAACAGACTTTTCCACTCCCAGATGGTAAAAGCAGGTTGGAAGAAGAGACAAGAACATAAAGAAGGAAGTGTAAGAGGGAAACTGGTGCTCTGGTTACAGTCAAGCCCATTCCATAAAAAAAATTAAGGGCTGTCCCTGGTGGCTCGGTGGTAAAGAATCTGCCTCCCAACGCAGGAGACATGAGTTCAATCCCTGATCCAGGAAGATCCCATGTGCTGCAGAGCAACTAAACCTACACACCACAACTACTGCACCTGTGTTCTTAGAGCCCAGGAGCTGCAGCTACTGAGACCACATGCCGCAACTACTGAAGCCTGAGTACCCTAGCCCCCGTGCTTTGCAACAAAAGAAGCCCCCGCAGTGAGAAGCCCTCACATTGCAGCTAGAGAGTGTCCCCCATTCGCTGCAACTAGAGAAAGGCCTGCACAGATATGAAGACCCAGCACAGCCAAAAACAAATAAATTTTTAAAGTTTATTAATAAATTTAAAATTTATTAAAAAATTCAAATGCTGAGGCCCACAAAGACACTACTCACGTTGCCATCCCTCAAGGATCCTGAGGTTTCTGGTCTTCTTTCCTAAATCTGTTTCTATAATAATAGAGATTTTATGTGTGTATGGCTACCAGGTTAAAGACTACATTTCTCAGCCTTCCCTAAAGCTAGACGTGTTGATGTATGGGAGAGGCCAACACAATACTGTAAAGCGATTATCCCCCAACTGAAAAAAAAAAAAGAGCTAAACATGTGACCAGGTACAAGATATGAGCAGAAGTTACCTGTAAAACTTTCTGGTCACGCCCTTAAAAAAATAAGGCATATGGGGATTCTACTGTTCTTTCTTCTTACTTGCTGGAATGGTGGTAGGAAAAAAGCAGCCATCATGGACCAAGAAGCTAAACATGGAAGAGCAGCAACGCAGAAGGTGCCGAGTCCCCACACCATGGACCTACTATATAAACCCGCCTGTTTACACTCAGCAGCCAAAACAGTATTGTAAATTACACAAACACCAATTGGTTCTTCACCATCCTCTGTTCCATTTGGAGTGATGATTCTTTATCTGGACATGACCCAGTGCTCTCATCAAGCATGGATGGTCCCCCATCTAACATCCTGGCACAATGATAATCTCACCACCCCCCACCACCACTACCAGGACTGAAGATATTACTACAGACAGACAACTTGCAGGATCATGGCAGTCTGAATCGAGAGCCCCGTCCTGATCAAGGCGGGACCATGATGAACCAGTTTGAAATCATCTACTGAGCCTGGTCAGCTACAATACCCCTGATGACAGCTTAATAGCCTTTTTCTTCAGCCAGGAAATTTGAGAGGTGAGCCAGAGCAGGGTTACCTAAACAGACTGTACTTGCCAAGACCTGGCGACTGAATGAATAAGGTGACTGACTGCATGTGGACTGGAAATTAGGGGGCTGGACCTAAAATAAATTTAACAGACTGCCTTCTCTTTATGTACTCCTTTTAATCAGCTGGTTTCATGAGATTTCTCTTTGCAGAGGAGGAGATGTGACTCATGAGCATGCTTGCCAGAGACAGATGCTTTGTGGGTTTTGTTGTTTTTTTAAAAAAAAATTCTATCAGACAAGGATCTGCAGGAAATTTGGATGAGAAGAAATGCCAACAGTAAACATGATTGGAATCAAGGCAGATTTTGGAAGGAAGTTGTATGGGATTTTTATAGACTCGCAGTTCCTCAAACTCTTCAAAGACTCAAAAATAAAAAGTGAGTTAGATTTTTACAAACAAAGTCATCTAGTTCGATTTTGTTTTCCAAATAAATACCTTAGATAGTATATAACTCACAGTTGGCAATCAAATACTTATTTTTGCTGTTGTTGGATAAATGATTGCCTGATTTGAAAATAATAGAGATAAGTGACTTGTTTCAGAAGATACAAGAAAGATCCAGGTGAACTAAGTTGTCTTAACCCCAAGCCCATATTTTCTTTGCTGTCTTCTCTCATTATGTGGCATAAACTCTTTCCTTTTTGAAATGAGCGCACAAAATCTAGCACACTCCTTCCTTTTCCTCGTATCTATTGCAGTTAGGACAATTTTAGCACAACAATAGGTAACACATCTAGAAAAGAGTTATTTGAACCAGAAGATTGTTGTATTGTTTACTTGACACAAATCCAGAGGTAGGTTGTCCCAGGGTTGATTTTGATGACTCGATAACATCGTCAAGGACCTAAGAACCTTCCACTTGCCCATGCTCAGGTGTTGCTTTCATTTGGGAGCTTGCTTCCCCCTGGTTGTAGCATTTCTTATTTTCTATGAAAGCATCCAAGTAGAAAAGAAGGGAGAAGGATACAAATAGCTTCCTTCTCATATCACTCTATTAATAAAAAGAGAAATCATTCCCCAAACCTTCAACATACTTCCCCTTATGCCTCATTGGCCAGAAGTGGATCACATGCCCACCCCTGGACCAGTCACTGGCATAAAGGAATGGAACTATGATAACTGGGTTGGGCCAGTGATGCTTTTCCTGTCAGGAAATGAGACTTTGGGCTCATTCCATCCCAAAGAAATATGTTAACAGGAAAGAAGAGAAGTGGCCATCTGAAGACATGGATTAGATTCTGCCACATGCACAGATTGTCTGGGCAGCTCTACTGAAGACTAAGCCCAGAGGTATTATATCCCATCAATGTGAGATATAGCAGTATGAATCCACCTCAGCAAGCACTTGTCAATCCCTTTTTATTCACCAGGCTCCACACAGGCTCTGTGACTAAACCTGCAAATAGGACTGACACTTTCCTCATGCTCAAAGAGCTGTCTATACAACGGCAGATGAAAATCATTAAGTAGGTTATTACAATCCAATGTGCTGTGTGCTCAACATGCCTACACCCATGAAATAATAAAGAAGACCTAACTAGCCCACATGCATGCGTGCTCAGTCGCTTCAGTCATGTCTGACTCTGCAGCCTATGGACTGTAGGCCGCCAGGTTCCTCTGTCCATGAGATTCTCCAGGCAAGAATACTGGAGTGGGTTGCCATGCCCTCCTCCAGGGGATCTTCCTGACCCAGGAATCAAACCCATATCTCCCGCATTTCCTGCATTGCAGGCTGGTTCTTTACACACTGAGGCACCTGGTAAGCCCAACTAGCCCACAAGAGCTTCCAAGAGCAGGCATCATCCTCAGAGTAGGTAGAAACTAGCATAGGTATACTACAGGACATTCAGAGTTCCAGATAGAAAACTCAGGATAAGTCAAATGCAAAAGACAATGAGAATACAATGAGTCTGAAGGCTCAAAAAAAAAAAAAAAAAATCAGTAGGATTAAATCATTGAACATAAGGCAGAGAGATCAACTGAGGCTAAAGAGGAAAGAGCTGGTATGCAAACTAGTCCTATTATAAGTTGTTGCCAGTTTGATAAAGGATTCGTCATGACAGCTATAGGTGGAGTTACAGATATAAACACAACTAAAAAGCAGCAGGCCCAGAGGTGACCTCCCTCGAGGAAATGGATCATGACATTGCTACTTGGTGACTTGCAATTCCCTTTGCCAATTCTCCATCTCTCGAGGCTATTACAGACCAGGCTGCAAATAATATACCAGTTCAGAGTGTCAACAACTCCCCTACATAAGGGCTAGTGTGGGTAATGAGTGTGCTTTGACAGCCCAAGGTCAGATATTTAACAATATTCCAGAGTTTAAGTATGATACACGGAGCGCTGTTTTAGCTTCTTACTTGAAAGGCTCACAGCTGCTAATATTTACAGAAATAGGAAGCAATTACAGTCCGCTGCCACAGGAGGAACTTAAATAATTTAAGACTCATAATGCCTCTGATTCTTTGCAAGCCATCTTTTCTCCAGAACCAGCTGCTTCTAGCTCTCAGGAAGCCCTCTGTTCAGAAGGCAGAGTGTCGTCCTGATGCAGAGCACTGCTATCGCTGGCCCAAAAACTCAAGTACACAGCTTTCTGGCATCCATACCATTTCTCCCACACTTGTTCTGCAGTTCTGGAAAGGGCCCCTTTTCTCACCAGCGATGAAACTCCATTGCCATCTGCCTGGGCTAATCTGGGCAAACTGGCATGAGCAGAGAGAACCGTAATGTGATTTCACAAATTAAACTAATTTATTTCAGTAGCCATTTCCATGACACGGATGTGGTGGGACAAGAATAGAGAAGAAGAAAGGGGAATGGGGGAGAAGTTGAGGATGTTGAGTGCCAAATAGAAGAAAGTCAAATTTTCAGGGCTTCAAGTTTCCCCGTGAACCATCACCAGAACCTCTCCTGATGCTTCCATTGTGGACACAGCTCTTTCCCATAGTGGTCAACATGCTGATGACTGGAGTAAGAAAATGCAGACAGTTATAAATTCTTTGAGTGGAAATGTAGATTAATGAGTTTCTAACAGTAGCCCATAAAATGATCTTTCCAAGAATGAGAGAATGTTGGGGTATCTGCTGCTATTATTAAGTTTTAAAATATGACCAAGAAGGTAACTGATAAAATTATTCCACCTGGGGATAGACACTTTTTATTGGAAGGTGTTCTAGGATCTTTGACTTCTACAACCTTACATTCTTCATCACAGCTTTTCTTGGGAGGCCATCAGACTAGAAGGAAAAGAACATGTTTTCTGGTACTCAACATATTAGCTGTCGAATCCCAGCTCTACCCTTTTCTGGCTCTAAACTCAGGATGGTGATTCCATGTTTTTGAACCTCAGTTTCTATATCTGCACAATAGAGATGACCTTATAAATATGTTTTAATGAGAATCAAATTCTTTTCAAAGAAATAACTTGTACAAAGACCCTGATACTGTCTAGACTATAGCAAGAACCCAGTGAAGCCTGGCTCCTTCCCTTCCCTCCCAATACCTGCTCTTCCATTTTTCTCAACAGGATCATATGTGTGCCTTTTCCAATGACTGTAGCAGTTGGGAGAAATGCTGATCAATTGCTCCTCTCTGTACTTTGAAAAAATTAAGAAACTGTAATGCATTGAATTGTGTCCACTAAAGTTTGCATGTTATAGGCTTCACCCCCAGGACCTCACAAGGTGACCTTATTTGAACTAGAGTTATTATAGATGTAATGAGTTAAATTAATACAAGGTCATATGAGAATAGGGTGGGCCCCTAATCCAACATGACTGGTTCCTTATTAATATAATACCATGTGAGGAGTCAGGCCCCCAAAGAGAGTGCCATGTGAAGATGAAGGCAGAGATCTGAGTGACGCAGCAGAAGCCAAGGAATGCCCGACTGCCAGCAAACCACCAGCAGCTAGGAGAGAGGCATGGGATGCTTCCTCCTAGCCTTCAGAAGGAACCACCCTGCTAACACTTTGATCTCAGACTTTCAGCTTCCAGAACTATGAGACAATAAAACTCTGCTTAATGGATAACCAGCAAGGTCCTATTGTATAGCACAGGGAACTCTGCTCAATGTTATGTGGCAGCCTGGATGGGAGGGGAGTTTGGGGGAGAATAGATGCATGTATATGTATGGCTATCCACCTAAAACTATCACAATATTGTTATCCCTTTGCTGTCTACCTGAAACTACCACAAGATTGTTAATTGGCTATACGCCAATATAAAATAAAAAGCTTTAAAAAAAATGTCTACTATTTAAGCCACCCATTTGTGGCACTTGATTACAGCAGCCCAGCAAACTAACCAGTCCCTCTGCTAAAGTCATTTTCTACTGTGTGCACATTAATAGCTTTCACCATTGCAACATTTTTTCCAGGTTGCCAATAACTTTAGGTCTTTTGAGCAAACATTCAGTTATACCCTGTGCAAATACCATGACTGACATGGGTCATTCAGATTGGCTGAGAACACAGAGACCCTTGGTCACTACCTCCTTACTCCCGAAGCACATTGCCTCAAAGGTCTCACTGGCTCTATTTATTTACCTTTCTTTCCTATTAGGCTTCAAGGTCCTTGAAAGCAGAAACTATGTCTTACCCATCTTTGTATCCCTGGCACAAAGATGGGAAAGGAGTGGAACAGTGGTTGCATATCTGCTTTTGCCAAGCATCCTAAACTTAGTCCCACAAACTGATGTGAGCGCCAGCCCAGTTCTCCAAACCAGGACAGGAATGCATCAATGTCCTCATCACAGAAGAAATCAGGTTCAGAAAATTAAGATGCAAATGGGGACACCGTTTTTTTCTTTTTAATTGTATTTTGCAACATGATTTCAGGAAATAGGAGTTCAATGTAGAAGTTCTCCTGGAACTTGAGCTCAGAGAAGGCAAGGAAGAAACAGAAAGAGTAGGTGAAAGATGTCACCTCCCAATAAACTCCCATAAGTAAACCATACACTGTAAATAAACCACAGTGAGTGATGACATAGCCCTAACCCTGAGAAAATAAAGGTAAAATCTAGAATGTAGTTATGTCTCAGAAGGAACATCTGACCCAGAAAGACTCATTGCCTTCCTAAAATGCTCAACACTCATTAACTGTATCTTGTGAACTAAATGTTAAGGTAGAATCATGCCTTACCTTTTACTCTTCAACTTGTGGGAGAGTAGCCAGTAACTATTTCAAAGCCAAAACAATTGGATCAAATTCATGTGTGTGTGTGTGTGTGTGTATAGTTCAAATAAATAAATAGAGAGATGGATAGATAATGGGAAGATAGGTCAAATCCATACATAAATCCAAATATTTTGAGAAAAATAAGTCCTTTAAAAAATCTAGTACTTTCTCTCAAAACGAGCTATTATTCAAGGGAAAGCATTTTTCTCTGCTTTGAAAGGTTTCTGGCATAAATTTTTCGCATTAGTTCTTCTTTTAAGTTTTGTGTCATGTTGTGTTACATATCAAGACACGCACACATGCATACATACCCCAGACATATTTATTAACAGAAATAAGAAATACCCTTGAGTACCACCACTACATGCACTCCAAACCCCTGCTACTTCCCTTGACCACAAACAGCCATCTCTTCAGGATGACTTGGGACCAATCTGGACATATGAGTGCATGATGGCTATGGACTAAATGTTTGTATTCCCCAAAATTATTAAGTTGACATCCTAACCCCCAAAGATAGCTGTATTAGGAGATGGGACCTTCTGGAGATACCTAAGCCATGAAGATGGGGCCCTCATGAACAGGATTAGTGCCTTATAAAACAGGCTCCAGAGAGACCCCCCGGCCCCTCCCACCATGTGAGGACACTGCAGGAAGAAGGCTCGCACAAGAATATGACTACATTAGTTTCTACAGCTTTCAGACTGTGAGAAATAAATTCCTGCTGTTTACAAACCACCCAATCTATGGTATTTTATTCTAGCAGCCCACACAGACCAAGACACTGATCAACCTTGACAGACACCCTCTGACTTTGACATTGCTGTTGCCCATTTCACAGTCTATTAGCTGGTTTTCTTCTCTTCCAAGCTCCTCATTTGCAGTATTATTCATGAAGAGGGGACACAGAACTAACTTTGTACAACCCTGCTGCTGCTGCTGCTGCTGCTGCTAAGTCACTTCAGTCATGTCCGATTCCGTGCGACCCCATAGACGGCAGCCCACCAGCCTCCTCCACCCCTGGGATTCTCCAGGCAAGAATACTGGAGTGGGTTGCCATTTCCTTCTCCAATGCATGCATGCAAGCTAAGTCACTTCAGTCGTGTCCAACTCTGCAAGACCCCATGGACAGCAGGCCACTATGCTCCTCTGTTCACGGGATTCTCTAGGCTAGGCAAGAATACTGTGGTGGGTTGCATTTCCTTCTCCAATACAACGCTGCAGAAACTCTAAAAAGTACTTCCATGTCAGGCCCTTGAACCAAATCAAACACTTCAGCTCTTGCCTGCAGGTTTCCAAATTGGTTCTAAGGAACTCAAGAAAAAATCTCATGGAGAATTGGTACGAAGTCAGCTTCAAATTAGATGCTTAATAATTAACTATATGCCCTTGATAAAATATTCAATCACAACATTCATTGCCTGGCAATCATGACTTGTTTTAGAATACCTCTTTAAATGGATGTCAATGCATAACCAATTTCAGAAACCACATTCTTCTCTAAAGGAAAACATATATAAGCAATGAAATTCAACATTTACCCTGAACTCTTTTTCAAGGAAACCATGAGCTCCCTGAGGACAGGAACCATCTTTTTTATCCTGAACACCCCTCACAGTATTTGGTACACACAGTATTTTGAACTGTGGTGTTGCCAAAGACTCTTGAGAGTCCCTTGGACAAAAAGAGATCCAACCAGTCTATCCTAAAGGAAATCAGTCCTGAATATTCATTGGAAGGACTGATGCTGAAGCTGAAACTCCAATACTTTGGCCACTTGATGCAAAGAACTGACTCATTGGAAAAGACCCTGATGCTGGGAAAGATTGAAGGTGTGAGGAGAAGGGGATGACAGAGAATGAGATGGTTGGATGGCATCACCGACTCAATGGACATGAGTTTGAGAAAGCTCCAGGAGTTAGTGATGGACAGGGAAGACTGGCGTGCTGCAGTACATGGGGTCTCAAAGAGTCGGACATGACTGAGTGACTGAACTGAACTGATGCTTCCTGTAGATGATGGGCAGACTGACTGAATGGCAGAGAAGGTACTGAGACATATAGATGTTAAAGACCAAGGTGAACATCACAGGTGAACAAGTCATTACAAGTACATCTATTTGCCTATCAATTCTCAAATCTACTGGAAGTGTTTTTAATGCTTGCCCTGAACAAGACTCTAAGAATATGAAAGTAGTGATTTACTGAGCCTGATTCCTTAATGCCAAAATGTGAGAAACTCAATCATTTCTGCAAAACCTAAGCACAATTCAATTTAAAACAACTCAAGACTTAAGACTCAACCACATTGACTGAACAATTAAATTCTTTATTTGAAACATATAATACACTTGAATTACACTTGCTAATCATTCTACTCTGTTGCACATTAGAAGCTTAAGAGTTATACCAGGAGCATAAATCTTGCTTATTTTTTAAAGTTTTCTGAATGTAAGAAATTACATCCTCACTAATGCAGGGAGGGATGACACAGAAAGTCCTTGTGATCCAATATCACTGCTAACTCTCTGAGGCTCTTTCTTCCATATATATATTTTTTTAAATTTAGCTTAAAACAGGGATCCTATACATTGTCTTCTGAGCTAGGTGGCTCAGATAGTAAAGAATTCACCTACAAAGCAGGAGACCTGGGTTTGATCCTGGTCAAGAAGATCTCCTGGAGAAGGAAATGGCAACCCACTCCAGCATTCTTATCTGGTAAATGCCAGGGACAGAGGGGCCTAGTGGGCTACAGTCCATGGGGTCAGAAAGAGTTGGACACAACTGAGTGACTAACACTTTCACTTTTCACATACATTGTCTTGTAACTTGCTTTTTTCAAATTTGACAGTGTTTAATGACTATAGTTTTTAAAATCCAATTAAAATGTTAAATGATTAGTTTGCAGATCTGTATTGACAACCATGTACTGCTTAGTTTTGGTAAGTAATGAACAATTTCATGATTTGTATATTTTAACATCCCAGTCAAGCTGAGGCAATGTGAATAAAGATGGATCTCTGTTCAGAAATATATTGAAACCTAAAACTCAGGTATTAAAGCAGAGCTCAAGAGATTGTCAAAATGCTGAAATTTTTAATATAGGTTGATCCTGAGTGACTCTAATTGACCTGAACCCTTTGCTCACAGGCTTCCCACGTAGCTCAGTCAATAAAGCATCTGTCTGCAATACGGGAGACCTCGGTTCAATTCCTGGGTCAGGAAGTTCCCCTGGAGAAGGAAATGGCAACCCACTCTAGTATTCTTGCCTGGAAAATCACATGGATAGAGGAGCCTGGCAGGCTACAGTTCATGGGATCACAAGAATCGAATACGACTTAGCGCTATCTTTCCTTCTTTTCTTTGCTTACAGGATTAAAAAGAGTCTCTATTACCATGTCAGTTCACCGTTGGGGTGTTGACTTTCTGACACCAGGGGTTAGAGTAGGGGAGGAAAGACAGAAAACACTACCCATTCAGACATTGTAGTATATCACCAGCAGATTCCCAGACATACTGTGGCATACAAGCCCATCAATTATAGAAACTCCCAGCAAGTTCAAAGAAAACAATAAACAGAGAAAAGGTCATCATATAACAGCAAAACAAGTCAGGGAAAACAGCTGCCAGTGTCAGGCAAAGCTTGATCCAATCGAAGGCAGAAAATATCAGGCGAGATTAAGACTGCTTATTGGCTTTAAGACTGCAGGTGGTGCGTTCCCTTGGAAGCCACGGTGCCCAGAAAGGCAGCAGTCAAACTCAGTAACCCAGCGGCCCTTTCAACCAAGGTTCCCCCTCACATCCTGGGTTGTCAACACCTATTCATGGGCTCAGAAGTCTGGCGTTTGGGTTATGATCTGTGAAACACTAGAATGGGCTCCTGAAAAAACAAAAAAGCTAAATCTGTGATTTACAAATTCTTCATGAAGCTCTCCTTTGGGAGCAAGTAATATGACCTGAAGCTCAGATCCAGAATGAATCTCTATCTCAAATGACATAAAAGAGTGACTAAGGTCATGCTGGTCTGAAAGCCAGGTAACCGATCATGATACTTCCAGACTTCAGTTTCAGGGACTGACCTAACATCACTATTAGAAGTGCTTTGCCTAGAAAGAAAGCAAGGCAATTGAAAGTTGAAGGCATTCCCTGGTGGCACAGTCTGACAATGAAAGGGACATTAGCTCAATCCCTGGTCCAGGAGGATTCCACATGCCATGGGGCAAATAAGTCCATGTGCCACACCTACTAAGCCTGTGCTCTAAAGCCCATGAGCTTATAATTGAACCCATGTGTCACAACTACTGAAGCCCGTGTGCCTAGAGCCTGTGGCTTCCGCAATGAGAGAAGCCACTGCAGTGAGAAGTCCAAGCACCGCAACTGGGAGTAAGCCCTGTTCACCACAATTAGAGAAAGCCTGTGCACAGTAATGAAGATCCAGCACAACCAAAATTATGTTTGTGCATGCTAGTCACTCAGTCGTGTCCAACTCTTTGCAACCCCATGGACTATAGCCCGCCAAGCTCCTCTGTCCATGGGATTCTCCAGGCAAGAATACTGGAGTGGGTTGCCATTTCCTTCTCCAGGGGATCTTCCCAACCCAGGGATTGAACTCACGTCTCTTGCATATTCTGCATGAACAGGCAGGTTCTTTACCATCTGAACCACCTGGGAAGCCTTAAAGTATCTGGGCCTATAAGCAAATGTTTACTCATTTATATTTCCCGTAGCCTCTAATGATGAACTGTCTTTGTAAATTTCATTATTACTCCATTGATCTTTGTGCTAGATTTGGATCTGCTAAAATGCTTCATACAACAGTACAATTATAGGAGTCAGATTTCCATTTTCCGGTCTTGTATCCACCTTCTTTAACACCTAGGCATTCACATCCCATCTGCCATCTGCCAGGGGACCAAATTCATGGATTTGTATACCATGGACAAGTGTTCTTTGCTTAAATTTAACTGCTATAATTTCCTTCTGCTCAAACCACTAATTTCAAGCTCAGAATCTGGAAGCTAAGTTGGTAATCATAACCTGAAGTTGCAGGAACCCAAGCTTAGACCTAAATCTGCAAATACTAGTATATTCTTTACCACTGCATTACCAACAACTTGATCAGTTGTGTATACCTGAGGAAGATAGCATGGCAAAAAGAGAAGACAGAACTAAAGGAAACACAGGATAAATCCCATCTTTTTTGTTAATTTGACCATGAGGTCTGACCATGATGATACAAATTCTTCAGTCAGTTTTTCTTAAGTGGATTAAATATTTTCTTTTCCTACCAAAAAGTAAATTACTCATGAATTTCAGTGAAGTGTACAGGTGTGTCAGGGAAGTTTTTTAAAAACAAAAGGTGTGGCAGGACTGATAGAGTTTCTGTTTTCACAAGTGCAGAGTATTCCCAGTTTACCCCTAACTGTTCTTACCTTTCATTCTTGGTTCAGGAACAGAATACATGTATATGTCTGGCTGAGTCCCTTCGATGTTCACCTGAAACTGTCACAGCATTGTTAATTGGCTATACCCCAATACAAAATAAAAAGTTTTTTAAAAATAAAAAAAGCATTAAGAGAACAAGAAGAAGATGATACTGATGTTACTACTCATAAATGAAGAAACTGAATGAATTAAAACTACCCAAAATCTTGAGATCCACTGGACAGACTTGAATTACATGAAGATTTCAAACTGTCCCTTTAGCCTCTAAAGGCTAATTTTAATAAAATTGCAGGGGTGGAGAAATGGGAATCTCCATCGGGTGAGTATGGACACAGAGTGTCACCTACCTTGTGTTTATGTAGCATCATTCACTGTGTCCATTACAGATGCAAGTGTTATTGAAATAAGAAAACACACAATTACCCTTCAGTCTCCCCCAAACCCCAAAACATCATGATTGCTATTGGATGGCTTCCCTTTACTAGATTCCAGTTCTTGAGGGCATTAAAAGACCCACAAGCTAATACCTATATTTGGCTTATCAAAGGAATGGAAAAAGAGGAATGAGGAACTTTGCAAAAAGTAACTAACACTACAGCAGTGTGGCTATTAACAAATGCCCCCAAAGTAGAATGTAGATTCAAAGAAATGCAATTTGCTTTAAAGTATAAACTACAAAATAAAAGAGTTGGCATATCAACACCACATAGTGAAATTTAATCAAACTGAAAAGAACAGTTGATCTCTCTTCGAGAGAAAAGGAGGGGGTCATGTGTCTATCTTTAATATATGGATGGCTGGGTAGAGTAAATGACTGTCGCACAGAAGGTTTATCTGTAAACACTGCAGTGAGTCTGGGGTTTTTAGCCACAATAAATGGCTGGTTTCAATCAGCTGCTGCTAGCAGGAAATCCATGGCCCATAGGAGCAATTACCCATCTCTTGACTGAAGCACAGGACAATTACAAGCTACCGAAGTATACTCTTGATAATGGAGCACTTGACTGTTCGGTGCTAATGGAATCGGGACAAGAAACAGTGGTTTGTAGCTACGTTTCTCAGCTTTAACCCAGCCCCAAACCCTTGCTTATTTCCCTTATCTCACAAGACGGCAGCACAGACTGAGGAACTGTGGTCTACAAAAGCAGGATCATCTTCACCCAAAACAGACATCAAGGTTTTCCCTCCCCTGCATCCCCAACAGCCCCTTAAAATGACTTACATTCATCCTGATTTTTCAAAATGCATCACACCTTCATCTGCAGTTTTGCAGATTTCTTACCCAAGTGTCATATTCAGCATTTGGTGCTCATTATTGGCTAAATCAATTAGCCAAATTAGGGCTTCTGATCCCAAGGAAGTGAAGAGAAACTTGTCAGGAAAATAAATGGGGAAATAATTACTCTTTTATGTCACTGTGGAAAAAAATGTCAACTAGGTATCCATAGAGAGGTAAACTTTCTAAGAGGAGAGAAGGAAAATAAAAGTAAGTGGTCTATCAGTTAACCTTCTATTCTCATTACATTTCTTTCTAATGGAAGACCTAACGTGTTAAGCGCTGTACTATGTGCTTAAGTGCATTGTCTCATTAAGCCTCACAATAACCTCAGAACAGATAATATGAGAATCCTCACTTAAAGAATGAGATAATGGAGACTCAGTTTGAGTAATTTCCTCAAAGCATCACAGCTAAGCACATTGTGGAATCAGGACTTGAATCTGATCTATATCATTCCAAAACCTAGCTCATAAACACCCTATCATCCTGCCCCTTCTCTTACTGAATGACTCCAGTGAGAGGCAATGAATAATTAGCTAAGCCACTCTATTGTGCTCCCATGATAGACATTAACAATGAATCCTGGCATCATTTCCCACTGAGCGTAGACAGGATCATAGAATCTCTTCTATCACAGTAATTTCAAGAACCCAACAATCTTCAACCTTTATGCCGACTTCAATATAGAATGTCCCAGGCCTGGCACAATATTTGACCTACCAGGCAAATAACAATTCAATAAATGTTAGATTTAAGAGATCATTGTATAGAAGGAACATAGACATCTTCGTTAGACCTAAAGAGATCAGGGTTTAAGCTGTGGCTCTCCCATGTACTACCTCCATACCTTGAACAGCTTATCTAACTCTGGATCTTAATTCCTCAGCTATAAAAGAAGGATGGTATGACCCACCTCCTTTGTCAACAAAGGTCCATTTAGCTAAAGTGATAATTTTTCCAGTAGGTATGTATAGATGCAAGAGTTGGACCATTAAGGAGACTGAGCAACAAAGAATAGATGCTTTCAAATTGTGGTACTGGAGAAGACTCTTGAGAGTTCCTTGGAAAGCTAGGAGATCAAACCAGTCAATCCTAAAGGAAATCAACCCTGAATATTCATTGGAAGGACTGATGCTGAAGCTGAAGCTCCAATACTTTGGCCACCTGATGTGAAGAGCTGACTCATTGGAAAAGACCCTGATGCCAGGAAAGATTGCGAGCAGGAGCAGAAGCGGGTGGCAGAGGATAAGATGGTTGAATGGCTTCACCAACTCAATGGACGTGAGTTTGATCAACTCTGGGAAACAGTGAAAGACAGGGAAGCCTAGCGTGCTACAGTCCATGGGGTTGCAAAGAGTCAGACATAACTTAGCAACTGAACAACAACAAATGACCTACCTCACAAAGCTGTTTTAGGATAAAATGAGATGGTCTCTGAGTTAAGAGGTAACTAACCTTCCAGGAATACCAGGACCCTTAATAATAACAAAAGATTATCAGTTTTGCATAAAACTGCTAGCATCCCCAAAGACTGAAATAGATAAGAGTATTGTCCTAAGAAGGAAGAATGGAATTAAAAATAATGGAGTGTGGTGAGAATCCTGGAAATAGGACTGTGAAAAAGGGTTAAGAGACTTGAAAAAGATATATGAGGCCCTGAATTAAGTTAGAAAAACTAAAGACTCCCCTTGGGAATAGGTGGTGGGGTGGGATACCTTTATTATATCAGGGCATGTAACTCAGAGGGAGCAAATATAAGGGAAAAATAATCAATTTCTTACATCTAGGTCTTGAACCCTGCTAACAAGATTGAATCTTTGTTTTTATCAATTGCAAAACTCCTAAGCGAGCATAGTAATATACAGCATAAACTATGAGCTAATTTTAAGATAACTGATGTTTCTGAGAATATTGCTGATCTTTTCTGGGGAATCAGATAGAGACCTGACCACATATTACGCGGAGCATCAACCACAATGCCCAGCTCATAGGACGTGCTCATTGCGTATTAATTCTCATCCTTCTTTCCCCTAAGAAAGAAGAAAACGTGGGCTTGGACTTCCTTCTCCAAATGCCCCTTAGGTTTCTGCCTACATAGAAACACTTCACTACCCTAGTGCTCAAGAACTAAGTAGCCTTGGGGCTTCTCTGGTGGTCCCATGGTTAAAAATCAGCCTGTCAATGCAGAGGATTCGAGTTCGATCCCTGGTCTGGGAAGATCCCACAGGCCGGGGAGCAGCAGGGCCTGTGGGCCACAACTACTGAACCTGTGCTCTGGAGCCCGCGAGCCACGACTGCTGAAGCCTGTACTCTTCAACCAGAAAAGCCACAACAATGAGAAGCCCACGCACCACAAGGAAATGTGGCCCCAGCTCGCTGCAACTAAGAGAAAGCCCGTGTGCAGCAACAAAGATCCAGTGAAGCCAAATAAATGTAAAAAATATTTTTTTAAAAAAATCTGAGTAGCTTCCAGGTGAGTGGAAGCAAAAGTGTGCATGATAGGTTTCCAAAGGGTCCTGCAAAAGAGACTGGGCGGGGGGAGGTGGGGGAGAGTCTCTTTTTTTCCCTCTTTTTATTCCTGTATTTCCTGTTTTCTCAAGCAATTAGGAAAGCAGAGAAAATGCTCCACTAAACTAATTTCAATTTATCCAGCAGATCAAATCTGGATGGAAGTAGGCTGCACAGAGTTGCTTAATCCCATGAGCCCCTCGCTGTGTATAGCATGGTCCTCTTCTGGACTCCCATGATGACAGAGGAGTAGGTGCAAAGAAGCCAAAACACTGAGTCACAAAAGAGTTGAGGAATTACACTTACTCTCACAGAACTGGTTTGGAGGAGAAATGATGAACATGAGGAAGAAAATGTACACTACCTTGCAAGAAGCCCAAACTATTAAGTTTACCTCTGACTCTATTTCACATCTCTCTTCCCTTTAATTTTTTCTCCCTAGCCTGTTGTTCATGACTCAAGGCTTGAGTTAGGGATTGTGATTCACCATGCCACTTTGCCAGTATGGATTCTCACTGATGCCTAAATCCCACACCCTCTTCCATTAGAGCTCCCCTTCTTGCTGAGGTCACCTATTTCTAATTCTCATCAGGTTTATTCTATAGAACAGAAATGTTCTGTGCTAAAACGTCCAAAGATGTGGACTTTATAGAATTCTGATGACGCTCTTATTTCAGTGTTCATAAAGTGCTTCTTTGGAGAAAATACAAGATTTGGGATCTTAAAGACACTAACTGCTAAAGTTTTTAACTGTGATACAACTTCATTTGATTATTGAAAACAAAGTAATTGAAAGATGCTTTGATAGATTTAAAAAGGTCAAATATCCTTGATGACACTAGACATTCAACACTGTGACAGCCAACTTCATTTTAATAACAAAATATTTCAGTTTTTTGTTTCCTGGTTCACAGATGCTCTCTTTATCCCTCACGATACCTTCATAAGGTACAGTTGTTGTGTAATGACATTCGTTCTGGCCTCCATAGCTTACTGGCTCCCTACCCCTTCCCGCTACCTTCAAAAAAAGGTAGCCATGAAATTAACAGAAAATATCCAGCTTAAAGGGCAAGGATTTATAGTAGAGCAAAAAGAGTGGGAAATGAATTATTTCAGACCAAAAGCAATTATATTTTGAAGGCAGAAGCAGACATCTTCTGGCACAACTGTCAAGATGTTACAAAAAGATTAAAGGAGGTTTTTTTGTCATTTAAAATCTGTTTCTAGTTCTCAAAAAAAAAAAAAAGGTCTGCTGTTCAGTTTGTGATTTTTAATAAGATTTCTCAATAGACTCACTGCTTTAGGAAAAAAAAAAGTGTAAGGGTAAAAAGAAGCAAAAAATCGAAGGCCATGTAGCAAATACAGCCATGACTTTGATATAGTATCGTTCATTTTCACCATTCTGGTGGATTTAGACAAGATTTTTGTAGGAGGTTATACCCTATACAATAACCTGTCAACAAAATATACTTTTTGCAGAGACTTTTCAGGATTTAGGTTCTATTGAGGTTAAAGTAGAAATACCAGATTAATTTCTTTCAAAACTCTGAGAACTTTTGCTCAAGGAGGTAAAGGATGGTATTTTTCACTGTTAACAGAGTGCAAAGCTCTCCCTAAGCTCCAAATGTCTAGATACTATTTCATCCCCATTCTTTGGGGGTATTGGTTCTGGCAATTCTTCATTATGTATTGCTCATCAAGTACCTGCTTAAGAGACACAGAGGGTATCTTGAAGAACTGAGTTTATTCAGTCAAAAGGATCGTGATTTCCAGTGTGTCTTCGACCCTGTTCCCCACCTTCGTGACATGGAAGCTGTTTTTGGAACTTGTTCACAGCCAAATTCTCTCCATGGCAGCTGAGCAACCACCAATTCACTTCCATCATTCACATTCTCCTTATCTCCAGGGCATTCTTCATCTCTTTCTGCTTTGGGCAGGGACTTGTCTCTGGCTTTACTTAGTGGGGGGTGGGGGGGCGGAGGGTGTGAATAAAGGCCACAAGCTAAAACATGAAAGAAAGTAATTTTTAAAAAAAAAGAATAAAAAGTTTTAAAGTTTAGCATGTTCTTTTCAAAGGCCGTCCTTCTGGTGCATCCATTTCTATTGGCCTTATGCATGCATGTTCAGTCGTGTCCGACTCTTTGAACCCCATGGACCACAGCCTACCAGGCTCCTCTATCCATGGGATTTCCCAGGCAACAATACTGGAGTGAGTTGCCACGATCTACTGCATGGGATCTTCCTGACCTAGGGATTGAACTCATATCTCCTGCGTCTCCTGCATTGCAGGTGGATTCTTTAGCACAGAGCTATCGGGGAAGCTCTCTATTGGCTTGAACATATTCATTAACTGAGGGACACCACATGAAACTACTCCACATGAAACAGTAGTTTCATGATTTCATTCTCTCATCCTGTTCCCAGTTTGTGATGATGCACACACAGAACGGGGCTAGGAGCTATAGGAAGACACATCAAGTATGTGTGACAACCCATACCCTCAAGAATTTGGCAATGTTTTGAAAAAAAAAACATAACTTTTATTTGGAAAAAATTAGAGGACAGTGTTTGATGGTCATTAATAAAGGCTAAGTCACCTGCCAAATGGTATGATACATATAATCAGATCTACTGACTTTCTAGAAGGGGTGGAGAGAGAAATGTTTCTGAGTAATTCATTCTTGCATTCATTTTTCATCCTATGAACTCATTCAGATGTCAACCTGTTATAGCAAATGTGACTTTGTAGAGGAAGAAGTTCTCAATTCTCCTCCTCTGATTTACAACCTTGGTGACCTGTCTCCTTCTTTTATTTCTCCTTGAAACTCTTTACCAAAATTACCACCGAATATAGCCTCCTCTAAAATATTCACAAGCCTGAGTATGCATTAGCTTTCTACTTTCCAGTTGTTGTTTTTTAATGTGCAAATCAAACCTCCAGCATCCAAGTTAGACCAGGAAACTGAAATTTTTAACATGAAATGTTCTCAATAAACTTTTCTTATTCTAATGGTCCCCACATAGAAAAAACAACAACAAAAAAAAAAAAACACAAAAAACTCCTCATGCTTCCAGGAGTTTAGGATTAGAAAAATAATTACTCATTTAACTCAATGTAGGCATTTGGGTGGTCACCTTTACCAGATACAAGGAAGGGAGGGGTAAGATGATGAAACTTAGATCATCGTTTACTAACTGCCAGAAAGTTTGTAGAGAAAGAGATTGAAAGTACTGAGTAATTTCCTTGAAAATTTAGCCTATTTCACATGTCCTGATGTCAGATTGTAAAATACAATAAAATAGAAAGAAAAGAAAAATAAAGACTAAGATGAGGAAAAGGAGGAACTTGAAAAAGAATAACACGATTGTTGAGCACCAACAACATGCCAGGCATTTGGCTAGGTCCTCCTTACACATTATCTGATGTCATCCTCCTAATAGCCATACTAGATTGTTATGATCTTCATTCTACAGGGGAAGCCTCTGAAGATTAAGGAGGTAAAGTAACTTGGCCAGGACCACACAGCTTAGACCACACAGTATAGAACTAAGATTTGATTCTAGATCTAACTCAGACTCTTGTTCTCATGGTACTACATTGCCTCTCCAAACAACAAATCATTCCTCAGGGATTCCAGAATAGTCAAATCCTACACAGTTGTGGTCCAAGTAGATAGCCTTCTACTGAGGAACTCCTAGGCTCAGCAAGCCAGGGGATCAAGTGAAAAGAAAGGAATACGTCTGATTTCTGTCCCCTCCCTGATGGCTCAGCAGGCAAAGAATCCACCTGCAATGATGGAAACAGGAGATGCGGGTTTGATCTGTGGCTAGGGAAGATGCCCTGGTGGAGGAAATTGGCAGCCCACTCCAGTATTCTTGCCTGGAGAATCCTGTGGACAGAGGAGCCTGGCGAACTACAGTCTGTGGGGTCACAAAGAGTCAGACACGACGAAGCAGCTAATGCACACTCCTCTCCCTGCACGCCCCCAGGCAAAATCCCAGCCACCTGGAACATCAAAGAAAGTGAAAGCTAACTCAGCAAGGCAGATGGAGATGAGGGTGGAAAGTGCAGGATCCTCCATCTCCAGGTTGGCACAGACCGACTCCGACCCAGGAACCACAAGACAGAAAGAATCCCCGACAGAAGCCTGACCACCACAACCAAACAGTCCTAATTCCCCAGGGCAAAGTACCTACTCGGTTTCTCTAATTGAGAGAAAATGCTGACAAACGTAGAAGCAAGAGGAAAAAATGTGCTCAGAGTATTTGTATTTGTCAGCACGCAGTTGGCATTGGGGTGACCTGCTGTATTGAAATGGGACAGGCATGGGGAGGGCGAGTTGCTGAAAAGAGAGGAGAATGCGGAGGATGAAAGTGAGACGCAGACAACTCAGAATTCTTCCCTTTTGAATTTCAACCTGTTGGATAAAAACAATAGCAAATGAGGCACTGAATATGCATGAGGCCTGGAAGGTATTTTAAGTTTTTCAGGAGACAGCTCGCTGAACGGAATTGCTAATTATGTCTCACATTGCTCTGTCCAATTCAGTTAGCTTGATGATGGCTGAGTTGTCAACTCCCCTGCACTGAGGTTCCACAGTTGCAGCCCATTCTGAGGCTTAATAAGAAATTAGAATTATCTTTTCCCCTCCCCCCACCACAAAAAAAAAAAAAAACATGTTTTCCCTCACTGAAGAGCTAGCTTTATCCATTGTGACAACCTAACCTTTCTTAACAAAAATAAAATTAAAACCACCAAGGGTTCAGATTCAAGGGCTTTGGGAGTTGGTGGAACTTGGGAATGTGATCGCAGCTGTGACAATTGCAAATTAAGATTGAACAATGAGCCAAATTAAAAGGGTGAGAAAGAGCAGAGCACCATATGGAGTGTCTTGTTGCTACCCCCACAGGATGTCTTTGATTTCTTAGGATAAGGAGGAATTGCCAACGGAGAGATGGACTAAATACAGCCCTGCAACCTCACTCTTTTTTTTTTATTCTAACCTGTAGTGACTGCCTGAGTCAAGGCAGTTGAACTTCCCATTTGCTTTACTTAATTTTTTCACCTCTGAAAAGAGACAAACCTTGCTTGATAAGGGTGCTAGTTCAGGAGTGGGCTGATGGGCAAAGTAGGGATCCCAGCTGGACAATTATAGAAAGATCAGAAGCTATCTAGAAAATCAGGACCTTGGGAGAATTCACCTGAAAGATGGAAAGAGTGGGACATGGTAGGCTTAGTCAAATAAAACCTCATTAGAGTGATTCAGTGAGACGCTGTTGGTCAAATCCAGTCATTCCCGGCCAAGCCCATGCTGGACACATGTCTGAAATGGATAAAGAAAAACAGAAAATGGAGAAAGATGAACAAAATCAGGACAGAGCAATCCTACTTGGGGCCCCTCCAAAAAAGTAGCCCAAGGAGGGAAGGAAGAGTGTTCCCACTTTGTCTCCAGGAGCCACACTGCTTTGAAGACAGGAGGGTCCAAGGCAGGGAGGAAGGTACAGAGGGAGAGGGAGCTGCAGCAGCATCTCTGCCATGCTGAACTCGAGGAGGGGCGGGCACACCCTGCAGCAGCTGTCACAGCAGGACAGCGTCGGTGGAAGGGTCTCTTCTGAGAGCACTTGTGACACATGCTCTGGAAGCACAGGAAATGGTCCAGGGAAGGAGATGAAATATTTCTTAAGGGGGTTGAGTTTTATGTTATATAGCAGGGAGGCTGCCAATGCAATGTAAGAAGTCTAGGTTATCCTGCCAACGAGCCACTCAAAGGAGAACCAAGCCACCCAGCCAGCTGCCGAGTATGTCAAAGAGGCCTTGGGAACCAGTCAGTTGACCCCAAATGCGTGAGTGACGCCAGCCACCACCACACATAGCAGACACGAGCCAGCCCAGCTGAGCCCTGCCCAAACTGCAGAAGTATGAATAAATAAGTGGGTGTTGTCTTAAGGGTATTAAAAACCCCACTGTGTTTTAGGGTGGCATATCACAGTGTATTAGATAACTGATACCATCTGTATATAACCCGTTTCCTTCTGGTACCCCCCATCATTTTCAAGACAGAAAAAAAAAAAAGATTTTTTCCCATATCATCTGCTCATGAAAGCAATCTTAGTTGTTCTCAAGTAATGTTGGCTGCTGACCTTAATCAGAGGCATTAAAGAAGTAACAATCATCCTACTTGCTAAAATTAAAGCTTTAGCTGCAGTATATCATTCCGCCTGAGCAGAAAAATCCTCCGATAGCAACAGCTTCAAGGCCCACATCTGTCTGCTGTGAATAGACTCGGAACTGGGTGATGTGCATGCACTTCCACCTCGGTAATATGCCAACCCCCACTCGAGCTGTGAGTTCAGGATATTGTGGCAGTATGTAGGCCTGGTTCTTTGCCCTTCAGTTGCTTTCATAACTGTTCGCTTGGTTCTCCAAACATCTCCATTAGAAAGAAGAAATAAAAATCAAGTCTATAAATAAAGCAGCCAAGCTACCATGAAAGAGGAAGGCAAGTCAGCTGCAAAAAGGCATGGCAAACAAAAACATCCAGTATTATTGGTCAGCTGCTGTTTTCCAGTGTGGCAGAATGTCCATTAATCCACCTGCTTCAAGAACACCTCCAGGAGATGTGCTTAGGAACATACAGGATTACTGTCTGTCAGGCCTAAATGGCGAAGTTACTAGGAGGAAAAAGTACCATTAAAAAAAAAAAAAATGTTTGAAAAGTTCCTTTTTTCTGTGTCTCATCTCCTGTCCTTCCTCCTAAACCCATGTTTTTTGGTGGAGATTTTGCTTCTTAAGCAATTCCGTTTCTTAAGCAGAATTTTCTTTCTGATTAAATCTTCTCTGTTCTCCTGCAATTCCCTTGCTTCAACTCTGATAAGGCTCAGATCAGTTCCATCTGGGTTTACAATCCAATTTGAACTTTCAGTGATCATGGAAATATAGATATTTCTTATTTTCAGTGATATCAGATTAAGCTGTCATCCCTAAGCAGCCAAGGTGGAGGAATTAAAATCATATCATGAAATGCAGAAACTATTTTTTCACTTGAACTCTTTCTCATAGATGTTCCAGAGACAAGTACGTCAAAATGTTGTTGATAATCAAGGAAAATTACCCCCTAAAATACAACCTGGTGCACATGATTTTTTAATGTGCTCCTGATGTCTGTCCTTAAGAAAAAATTGGGTTTATTTCAGTCGATTTGTCTGCTTGCTATGATGATCTCTGCCAGTTGGAAGCCTCAACTTTAAGTTGATGGTGCTTAAATAAGAGTGTTTCCATGGTTCTAAGTCAAAAGGTTCATCTATGTTTTGGGGGTTTTTTTTAAGTCTCAACAATACAGTGCATACTAAGAAGCTAAACTAAATTCCATTTTGCTCATTATGTATTAATATTAGGCTTTATCTCTGCACAACCAGAGTCAGACTAAAAGGAAAGTCAAAACTAAGATAAATCTAAGACTGGGAGACAAAAGGACAAAAATCCAGGGGGAGCAGACTAACTAATGGGAAAGAAAGAAAACAGAGAGGAACCAGAGTCTTATGTCACAGTAAGCATGTTTAAGGCTGACCACTGGGGGACTTCCCAGGTGGTCCAGTGGTTAAGAATCTGCCTTCCAAAGCAGGGGACATGGCTTCGATCCCTGGTCAGGGAACTAAGGTCCCACATGCCCCACAGGGCAACTATGTCCACTTGCCGCAACTAGAGAAGCCCATATTCCACAACTAGAGAGAGAAGTCTGAATGTTGCAATGAATAGCACATGTGCTGCGATGAACACCCAGCACAGCCAAAAAAAAAGACTGACCACTGGACCCTGAAGAGAGGTTGGGAATGGCAGCAAAGATTCAAGGCTAGTATTCTCCTATGATACCACAGCAATGCACATTTATTATGGGGTTAAATGTCCTTCTCTTGATTAACTCCTGTGAAGAGTAACCATGGCTTTCTTTTCTCTCTTATCCCATGACCAGAATTCTTTCCTAGATGTCTACAATAAACTTACTCAAAGGCTATTTAACTGCAGCAGTTCAGAAGGCAAATGATGTCTGCAAGATGCCTAGAAACAAATAATTCAATTCCAGTGACTATTGCAATGAATAACTATATCAGGAAGAGCTAACTTTTTCCTTTTCTTTTTACTCTTGAGCACTTGCTGTATACCAATGGTACAAAAGAGCCCTACTATTGAATTCTCACAATAGTTCTATGAGGGAAATAGTAGGCATTGGCTATTTTTGTCTGCTAATACACCCTACACTACCCCATTCTTTGGAGAGCTGCTCTTCCCATTCTCCAACCCTGTGATAGTGATGCGACTAGCAGTCCCATGCCTCATACTTTAGCCATAAGAGGGCAAGTAGAACAGGTCTAAACAATCTAAGCACTCCCTCACCAGACATGTGATTGATCCAGAGTGGGGATATGACCAAAGTAAAACTAACTAAGACTATTTTACCACTTTTTTAAAAATCAGGAAGTCATTTAAACTTCAAGTTAAAGAACTTGATCATGTAAATGAGGAATGGCAACACCTTCTTCTCTGCTATGTGGACAAATTCTGTATGCAAAAAATGATTAAGGCTAATAGATGCAGCAAATCAAAGGAGAGTGACAAGGTCATGCCTTAACTAACCACTCCTGGTGAATATGGTGATGCAAGATAGAGACAGGAACAGATCAGCTAGCACATTCCCTTTTTCACTATAGCAATTATTTGGATTACTGACAACTAACCAAAGAGCCTTGATTTATCAAAATGGATACTATTATTATCCTCTTTTCAAAGATGGGAAAGCTGAAACTTAGAGAGATTAAATAACTTGCCCAGGGTCACACCAATACAAATGACAGAACCTGGATTCAAACCAAACTCAGTAGGACTCCAGAGTTAGAGCTCTTAATCATTGTAAAATATAATCTATTAAGCAAAGCCATCCTGCTAGGCATTTTCAGAAGAATGCAGGGGGGGAACAAAATTGCTCTCAAAGAAATAGTTCTGTAGGCGAGATAGATAGGAATATAAATAGCAATCATATAAAGCATATTATGCCATTATTATGTGACCCAGGACTCTTTCATAATAAATACTGTTCATTTACAGTATCTCATTTGAACTTCTCAACAACTCTGTGAAGTAGACAACACAGGGACTTTGGTTACTCTGTTTTACAGATCAAGAGAACGTCAAAGAGAAAGTTCTCCTAAAATGAACTCACTATGTGATGACTAATGAGATAAAGAGGGGACTAGACAGCATCTTCAAATTCCAAGGCCAGGTTCTTTCTCCACCACACTATTGCCTTAACCTGGCTTTACTAATAAAAGTGCTGTGCTGTTCAGGGAAAGATACTTTGGATTCAGAGATCAAGAGTTAGAGGAACTTCCCTGACAGTCTAGGGTCTAAGACTCCATGCTTCCACTGCAGGGGCCATGGATTCCACCCCTGGTTAGGAAACAAAGATCCTGCATGCTGTGTGGCACCTCCAAAGAAACCAAACAAATAAACCAAAAAGAAAAAGAAAAAAGAGTTACAATCTCTCTCTCAACAATGAGCTGCTTGGGGAATTTCTTATCAAAATTTCTAAACAAAACTTTTAACAGTAAGGAATTTTTTTTCATCCAGTGTAATTCTTAGACTCTTAGGAGTTTGAAAATTCAGTCAAATAAGACAGATGAGTGGAACCATATACTCACGAATTTTTTTTCTGTTCTTTTATATTTTTTAAAATTTGATTTGAATCCATCTGGAACATATTTTGATGTAAAATGTTAGCTGTGAATAACTTTTCCCCCTCCACATAACTGATCAATTCACCAATATCTTTTCTAAATTAATCCAGCATTTCCTCTCTATATACTCATATATACATCCTTAGATTCTTTCTCTGGGCTGTTATTTCTATAAGATTAGTGTGTGAAAAACTTTGTAAGTATAAAAGATAAGAACAATAAAAGAAAAAGATGGAGAGATTTGCATCTGTGAAAACATGCAATAGTGATTGACAGATTAAAAAAAATTTAAGTCGGTACAGACTCTGATACACAGTCAAAAATCATAATTTTCAGAATTGGTATAAATACAGAGCAATAAGATGTCCAAGCAGAAAGATGCACAAAGATTAGGAATAGTCAGTTTGCAGGAAAAAAATACAAATGAGAAAAAAAGGTAAAATATGACAGTGTTGGCATGGATATGGGGAAGCAGTCTCCTCTACTACTAGAGACTCTGTAATAATTGTTATCTTTCTGGAAAACAATTTAAAGGTATGTATCTAAGGCTTAAAGTGTCCCACGCCCTCTAATCAGTAACTCTACCACTAGGACTTTTCCAAAGAAATAACTAAGAATGTGGGCATGGCTGTTTCATACAAAGATGCCCATATTCCCATCTATAATAGCCAATAAGGCAACTTCAAACTTGAACTATAGCTGGACCAACAATGGTTGTGTCCACCAACAAGGACTTTCTGTATAGCACAGGGATCTCTGCTCGATATTATGTGGCAACCTGGATGGGAGGGGAGTCTGGGAGAGAGTGGATGTAAGTAAATCTATGGCTGAGTCTCTCTGCCGTGCACCTGAAGCTATCACAACATTGTGAATTGGCTATCCCCTAATATAAAATAAAAAGCTTTAAAAAATGGTTTTATCTATGCCTGGAGCATCCTGTAGGCATGAAAGCTTGTTCATGCATCCAAACTAAAGTTCTTGAAACTTCCACAGAGTGTGTGTCATGCACTGTGCTGAGTCTTGAGAATACACAACCCCTACCCTTGTGAGGCTCACAGTCTAGTGGGAGAGACAGAACAATCAGAAATCACACAGGAGTGAAAACTTATAACTCTCATCAGTGCCCAGAGGAAAAACCACCAAGCCATGAGAATATCTAATGGGGAATGGATAGGTCAGGGAGAGCAAAAAACAGCTCCCAAGAGAAAGAAGAGCAGTCCAGACAAAAAAAAAAAAAAAAAACAGGTCACAAACAACTGTTTCTTTACACAAAGAAAATACATGGATGTAGGGGAAAAAAAGAACGGCTACACAAGCATATGCAATTACTTCTTTCACACACACACACACACATTAAAAGTAGAAGGAATATCAAAATATTGGGTTGGCCAGAAAGTTCATTCAGGGTTTCCATAAGATCAAACTTTCTGGCCAATCCAGTATTAAAAGTGGTTATATCTGGTTGGACGAGATTCCAAGATAAACAATCCACATGCCAAGCAGGAGACACAGAGATCTTCCCTGGGTCAAGAAGATCCCCTGGAGAAGGAAATGGCAACCCACTACAGAATTCTTGTCTGGGAAATCCCTTGAACAGAGGAACCTGGTGGCTACAGTCCATGGGTTTGTAAAAGAGTTGGATACAACTTACTGACCAAAGAATCACAACAAATATCTTGTTGGGATGGTATTTATCCTTACCACCATTTCCTTTTTTCCTGTTTTATATTTCTTTTTGTAGTAATTTCATAAATACCAAGATAAAGTATGAAATAGGACAAAAAACTGCATGGTTGCCTATTGATATTATACCCATTTGCATGTGTAGGCTGTGGTGTCATCCAAGTCGATCTCATCCCAGGGCCAGCTCTAAGTGGCCTTACCCAGAGAAAAAAGTTCATAGTAGTTACAAACTCCAGAGTAAGCTGTGTTTTCTCACTTGCATATCTTTAGTTACAAATGACTATTTACCTGTCAGCTGGGCTGAGAACACCCATAGGTTTTCCTTTGAAGTGAACCTCTTGGATTTAAAGAGATTTTTTTTTTAAGCTGTTGAAGGTTTGCTTGATCTAAAGTCTCAGAGACGTTTGAAGTTGTGACTTAATGGAAGATTATTTTTATTCACAGTGATCAAGCAGTTAATGAGATAAAGTAGTGAGGAGACAAGCTTAATAGAATATGTGGTTGTGCCGCATGTTAATCTTTATAAAAGGCAAAATGAAAATAACAGGAAACCGGGAAGAAATTGGGACAGATGGCTGAACAGCTCAAAGATAGGAAAACCAACTCTCCCCTGCACAGGGCTTTCTAAAGTAAACCCCTCTCATGTTGAGTTCAGTAGATTAAAAAAAAAAAAAGAGGAGATAAAGAACAAGAAGATGGAGAGTCAGGATGGAAATTTTCCTGGTGGCTGTTCTTTGAGACGTTCCCCTAACCCTTCCTCCATCCCTGCCCCTGCCTTCCTCTGAAGGGCAAAATATACCTGGAGCAACTTACAGGTCTTCAATACGGAAAGAACATAAACAGTAAATAAAGCAGCCATCTGCCTCAGTGGTTCATCATGCACCATTCTAACGCCAAAAGTCATAATAAGGTGATGGTGCATCTCTAGGCTGGATGGATTCAGCAGCAATGCACTGGGGAGGCAAGCGAAGCAGACACAGAAAAGGGGAAGATAATGTCAACTCCATCTACTCTCTGTGTTGATTGAGTCTCATTATTATTATTTGTTGTTATTGTTTGCTTCTTTCTCAAGCCGGGGGAGAAAAATTCTGGCTACCATTGAAGTCAGAAAACTGATAAAGCCTGGTGACCACAGAGGAGAAAAGGAAATGTGTCATTAAAGGGTATCCTTTTAACCCACTGAGATGGAGGTGGACCCAAGCGTGGATGCCTGTAGTATTTAAAGTGGCCAATGAAAATCATTTTGGGAAAGTGACAAAGACACATTTCTCATTGGGTCCTTTGAGAACCATCTCTATCTTACTCCTTTAGGATGCTTGCTTAAAATCCAGATTCCTGGACCCACACTAGCTACTGATTCCTTGGAACCCAGGAGCTGCACTTTTCAAACATTTTAAAGATACTTACATTCTGTATCTCATCTCCAATATCTAAAATCCTTGAGAATCTATAATTCTCCTGGGTCAGGTTACAAATGGATTTGGAAACTAGAGTTAATGTTAGACTGGGCTTTATTTCTAGAATCCACCTCAGCAGAGGGGCAACCCTGCAAGGAAAATACTCTGGTTTCTGCCCTCTGTACTTCCATTCCATCAACCCAGGAACTAGGAGTTAGTTTCAGGGTTGGGGTCTTTGCGGACCATGCAAATAATGTGAGGTCACAAAAGGGGAAGCCTGTGGTATAACCCACAGGAGAGAGCTCACCCTGATCACCTCATGGGACTCAGAGCAGGAGGTCTGAGGTTTACGTTTTGTTGCTTTCTTTACAACTGAATATGCTGGATGGGCCAGGTGATGGGCTAGCATCCCCTGGGGAGCCTTCAGCTGTCAGCGTCCTCTGTCCCTTTCTCCCCAGGCCATCAGCAGCACAGAGGAAGCTGACCTCATCTGACCTCCAGCAGGACAGAGATCAGATAAGGAGCAAAGGAGGGCGAGACTCCCTGTCATTTCCCTGTGCCAGTGGTAGATTTGTCTTTCAGTCTGCCTTTTTAATTAGGAAAATGCTCTTTAGAAGAACTGGAGATAGAGGTCTCAGTTCTTACTCCTTGCATCGAGGCAGCTTCAGACCTTGTCTTCCGTTCGCCTCTAGCCTAAAATACATTACTCTAGATGACTGTCCCTAGAGGCGGCTGGGGCGTGGGCACCCAATTACCTCTCTGAGTCCCAGCTCCTCCTGCCAGTTTCTGGCCGTAGGAATTTTCCTTTCTTGATCACAAGCTCAGTTATGCATTTATAATTATGTTGGCGATATTTTATCCAACATTTCTAGGAGTTGTGTAGCGAGAGAGAGGGTTTTCTGGGCTCTCTTGCCTTATGTATTGCTGGAAATAGAAGTTCTCAAAACTGCATTCTTAGCAAGCATCGCAAAAGATTCAGATCTACATGCTGAAGTTTGAGGACATTGTAGTCTTAGCAAGTAATGAGACTTCAGAGTTGTGTAACAGTAGTTTATACAATGTTTTCATATTCATTTATTTCATTTCATCCTTGTAACAACCTTGCAGAATAAGCAGAACTGGTATTTTTATTCTCAGCTCTCTGGTGATAAAGCTTTGTCAGCCTAAGTTTCTTGCCTAAAGATATAAAAGTGGTTAAGGAGCAAAAATGAGGAGCTTCTGCTAACTGTTGCCTGGCTGCTGAAAGGTTAGAGCCTGGCTGGTATATTCTTTCTGTCCCCCATCCTCTAAATCATCCACTCTACCTGATTTGAGGCATCACTTTTTAGCACTTCAGGAAGACTCAGTGAGCTTCCCACCATGGTCCAAGCAGTAGGGGGCTCACCGTGAGACTTCAGCCACATCTCTGTTTCTGGGTTTGCATTTGGTCATTCTTCTTACAAACACATGCATTCTACAGACATCTGAGCACCAACAATTGCCTGAAAACAAACTAGAGACCTCATATCCAGCCTATATTTTAATATTCTGTGGGGAAATTTTACTATGGACTTCACACTGCAGTTTCAGACTGCTTCAAAGGAGCTTACAGCAAGCAATTATGTAACTAAAACAGTTTTCTGCTCTGCCCGATGTTAATAGAGTCTTCCCTTTCTACTTGGGAGAATGGAACTATCCCCTTTTCCTCCTATCTTTAGGGTTTACAGAGAATAAATGTCTTCCCTATAGAAGACATGCCAAGAATTTTTTCACAAGCACAAATTGCCATGAAAACTTAAAAGAATTAGTTTAAAGCGAAGTTAATTAATTTTATTTTAGTGTTGTTGTTCACCTGCCTTTGAAATTGCTGCCTTTTTCCCTTTAGGGCTAGGCTGATTTCCTTTAGTTCCTTTAGCACATAGTAATTTGCATGAATGTGAAAACATTTTATCTACATTAATATTCTAGAACTTGAGTAGTATGTGTAATCCTGAAGACAATCAGGTCAGCCAGTATCCGACAGTAGTTGCGTGGCAGAACACATAACTATTCGTGCAATCAACAGAAAACTCAACTGCCGTCCCCCAAGTCAGGTGGACTTATGTGGAATATGGACTTCCCAGGTGGCTCAGTGGGTTCGAAACCCTGGAGGAGGAAATGGCAACCCACTCCAGTATTCCTGCCTAGAAAACTCCATGGACAGAGGAGTCTGTCGGGCTACAATCCATGGGGTTGCAAAAAGTTGGACACAACAGAGCAACTGAGTATACCTATGTTGAACATACCAACATGGAAAGCTCAAGTTATATCTTTAACTGAAGAAAGTTTAGCTAGAAAACAAGGTGTAAGGTTTGACTCCATTCATGTAAATGCTTAGAAAGAAATCAATTTTGAGTACAAAAAGAAAAATCAAGAAGATAAGAGGCTCTCATTTAAAAAAAAAATTAAAAATATATCATTTCATAAGGAAAAAAGTGAAAGCACCCAGGTATTATAATACCTTTAACAAGAATATCTAAGCCACCAAATAGTACCTAACTGATAATGATCTAAAACCACCAGGAAAGGAGACAATTCTACAATTCTTTTTGAAAAATATTTGAGTTATCCTTCTTCACATATAGTTATCAAAATAATTTTCTTAATGTCTACATGTATTAAACTCTTACAAGGTACCAATCACAGTCCTAGCTGTGTTGACCAGAAAAAGAAAGAAAAAGAGCACTAAGCTGCAAAATCTGTAAGTCACGGCTACACCAGAATGTCTATAAAGCAGGACCCAGAGGCAGCGATCTGACAGGGGTTTGGGCTTGAGCTCTATTTGTATAGATTTTAAATCAAGACAATGCCAATGGATCATATTAAATAATGAGGGGAGAATGCATGACTAATGGAATGGAGTAGACCAACCCCCTCAATGCCTCTGATGTCCTGGGATAAGAAAATTCCCAGTGGAGAAGACACTGCCTCTGGCTCTGGGAAAGAAAACTGGATTTTTGTCTGGTAGAAGGTTCTAGAAACTCAACAACTTTTCAAAAATTTCTATAGAATCATTTTCAGCAATATAGTAGTTATAATGCCATGGATACAGCAACAACCTGATCCCTTCCTTTTAAAAGTTTACTTATTGAATCTAATTACATGTGGCCAACAGTTTCATTTTCCTCCAGTGCAGAGCTTCCCAAACTAATCTGTGGTGAAAGACAAGTCTGTTTTTACTCCTTTGTTTATTAAGTTCCTTTCCATCAGAAGCTGATGACAATAAGTAGCTTATTCTACCTGTGACTCACCATGCGGGTTTTATATCACCCAGCTGAACTGAACACTAACTTAAAAAAAAGAATTCACTGATCACATGCTTGGATGTCACAGCAGTAACAAATTGCTATAAAATTTTCTAAACACGAATTCTCCATGTCTCTTCTTTTCTTGACCTACTGCAATAACAATGCTGGTCCACATACCACAATTTAAGCAGTGTTGGTAAGAACCATACAGATTCTATCTCAATCTTTCAGTTCAGTTCAGTTCAGTTCAGTAGCTCAGTCATGTCCGACCCTTTGCGACCCCATGAATCACAGCATACCAGGCCTCCCTGTTCATCACCAACTCCCAGAGTTTACTCAAACCCATGTCCATTGAGGTGGTGATGCCATCCAACCATCTCATCCTCTGTCGTCCCCTTCTCCTCCTGCCCCCAATCCCTCCCAGCATCAGGGTCTTTTCCAATGAGTCAACTCTTTGCATGAGGTGGCCAAAGTATAGACACTGATCAAAAAATAGACATATTTAACCAAAAGACATAAACAATTTAAACAGAGCCAATAAAACACAGACAATTTAAACCAAAATGCCCCATGGCTCCTTTTTTTCTTTAACACTTTTTTATCTTTGTTTAATTGACAAGTATCTTGACACAGCAAAGCAAGCTGTTTCCAAAAACTGCTGCCATTTGTAAGTACTCATCTTTATGAATTACAATTTTCTCCATATTCTGCAATCAAAATAAGATAAATTGGATATTGAAACTGAAAAATTAATAACGGTCATATACTCCTGCAGAGACGATCTACAAAAAAATTTAAATTCCCCTATAAAACACAAGACTGCAGTAGAGATTCACGATATACAATGGCCCTGAAACATCCTTCAAAAGTAAGCTGGATCAACCTTTCAGAGGTTTGTGAGTTATTTAACAATGAAACCCATTCTTTCCACTACATCAAGGAACATGCTGATTTACATATTTTGAGAAAAGCTGGAAAACTCTCTGCAAGCGTACCTCGTCACTTCTAAGGCCTCAAACTTCCTAAATCCCTATATAGTGAATGCAGATGCCTTAACTTTTCACTACCCACCTGCTCCTCTCAACACACGCACACTTTTTAAGTGCATCCAGAATTTCTATTGTTTGCCTAGGAATGAAAGGCATCTAAGGACTTCCATTTTCAGTCATGAGAGCTTTACGTGGAGCATAATTTTTCGGTTCAAGACAACTAGCCATTGTGATTATAGCTAAAATAGAAGAAAAATCTGTTCTGAGGTATGGATGTGGGAGCGTCAACTAGAATCACGCGCTAGCTGAGGGGCTAGTTTTATAGCCGATGACTCAGCAAGGAGAATTTAAAGTTGTACTTCAGCCAAAGTAAATGTTAGTACATCTTGGATTCACACAATCACCTGAGGATACTGCAAGCAAAAATGTTAAATCTATCATTGCCATGGTTCCACAGAACAATCATGAACTCCCGCTGCCCCAAAAGCTATGCCAGCACACTAAAGCTCAAAGCAAATCGGATAAGGCTCCTGCAATCCATCTGGTCATGTCAAACAAGTTTTTTCAGCTTGAGAGCCTAGACCATTTCATAGGATGAAAAGTGTGAGTTGCTCACTCGTGTCCAACTCTTTGCAACCTGTAATGGACTGTAACCCGCCAGGTTCTTCTGTCTAGAAATTCTCCAGGCAAGAATACTGCAGTGGGTAGCCATTCCCTTCTCCAGGGGATCTTCCCTACCCAGGGATTAAAGCAGGCAGATTCTTTACCACTGAGCCCAAGGGAAGCCCATTTCATAGGATATTCCTTGTTAAAAATGTAATTTTTTTTTTTTTGGACCACGGTAATAATAGGATAACTGCATAAACGACTTAAACAAGCACTGAAATGGATACTTTCAATGGCTTGACTGAATGGTGTATAAACCACACCTCAATTAAGTATGTTAAAAGTAAAAATAAAATAAAACAAACTCAGCTCCTGTGTCCTAGCCTGAAATTCAGAGGTAGACGGTGAATAACAGAGTTTAGGAGCTCACAATTTTTTGTAGAGAACCTACCAATTCTTTTGAGGACCAATGTCGAGACCAGACATTCTAAATTATATCCTAGAATTTACCTGGACCATCAGAAAGCAGCATTAGCCTGCTTTACATCTTTAAACATTTTACTGAGTTGCTGTCACTAAGGAATGTAACCATCAGGGAATGCCACCATCAGGAAATGCCACTCTTTTCAGATGGTAAGTTAGCATTCAACACTTTTCATAAGAGGAAAGAGGAACTGTGTAATTTAAAATGTACACACACACACACACACACTCAAGAACCAAGAAAATACTCTCCTAAGAAACTGTTATGTTTGTTTATGATTTTCACGAATAATTTGACCGACATTACTTCTTTTAATTTGCTTGCTAGAAAGTTCAGAGTCTTCCCAACATACCTCAGTTGGTAAATAATCCTCCTGCAGTGCAGGAGACCCAGGTTCAATTCCTGGGTTGGGAAGATCCGCTGGAGAAGGGATAGGCTACCCACTCCAGTATTCTTGGGCTTCCCTTGTGGCTCAGCTGGTAGAGAATCTGCCTGCAATGTGGAAGACCTGGGTTCAATCCCTGGGTTGAGAAGATTCCCTGGAGAAGGGAAAGGCTACCCACTCCAGTATTCTAACCTGGCGAATTCCAGGAGGTCCATGGAGTCCATGGGGTCACAAAGAGTCAGACACAACTGAGCAACTTCCACTCACTCACTCAGGAATCTCAGGAATCTCAGAAACCAAAAGTTCTTCCAAGTATAATGACTATAAAGGAGTTAACAGCTTATCTTCAATCATAATTTCTATCTTCTCTGGTCTTGATACCTTTTTTGCATGTTTCATCTTACAGGAAACATTTTTATTTGCCTCAAAGCTTTGCACAGTGGCAGTTTCACCACCAATGAGGTTTATCAGAGGCATAATTATTACAAGTTAACTTGCCTCAAATTTTATATGAAATAAGACAATAAAAATAAATAAGTACATGTAGACACAAATACATGGAGAACCTACACTGTAAAAACTCCTATTAAACATCAATATTATCTTCTAAAAAATTGGAAATGAAAAGGATAACCAAATAAAAACATAGTCTATCTATCTACTCGAACAAGAGCATTACGGTACAGCCTTCAGTTAATGAAGGAGATGAATTAAGGTAGTCCCCAGCACTGTAGCCCTGTAAGATACTAGGAATCTGGTGCCAATTCATTGGAAGGCAAACTTGCCATTAAATGGCAGAAAAACCTTCCCCAAATTCTGAATATTCCAGTTACCCCACATACTGGTGTGATTGAGGTTAGGATTGGAAGTGGAGTACAAATGTGGAATATAGCAGTCTTTGATACCCACAGGAAAGTTATAGGAGTTATGGTTGGTTACACTAAACAGAAAGCTTTGCGATTCTAAAGATACCCTTTATTAATTCTACATTTACCCTCCATTCAGAATTTATTCTAAGTGTAATGAGAAGCCATTAGAGAGTTTTGAGCAGGGGTGTTGGCCTGATCTGGTAAAAGTTTTTAAATTATTTTTCTGAGAGTCTTCCGGGAAATAGACCAATGTAAGGGGGCAAGGGTAGAACAGGGAAGTCTGGAGTCTGTGGTGGAAGTCCTGACAAGAGATAAGGATGCTCAGAAGGGACAGGAGAAGAGCAGAAGAGCTGGTGAGAAGCGGCTGGATATATCTTTGTAGGTAGAGCTGAACAGACTTTCTAGTGGACTGACTGAACTCCAGTTTCACCAGTTTATCAAGCCCTCAGGTTCTTGCGCTTGTGCCAGAGCCTACAGTGATAAATAAGATTTGATCACAGCTCTCCATGAGCTCTCAGGTGACAATGGTGAGTTAGATTGTTGTCAATTTAAATTGTTTTTTAAAAATCTAAGAAATAATGCCTTTATGTTAATAATTTTTAAACATAAAAAGTAACAGTTTCCCATAAAAATATAACTTAAACATGACAAGAGAAGGCAGTGGAAATATAAACAGAAAAATAGCATTTTAAAAATTAAATCACCCAGATGTAGAGAACAAATATACGGATACCAAGGGGATAAAATGAATTGGGAGATTGGCACCGACATATATACATTATTGATACTACATATACACTAGATAACTAATGAGAACCTACTATATATCACAGGGAACTCCACTCAAAGCTCTGTGGTGACCTAAATGGGCAGGAAATCCAAAAAACAGGGGACATATGTATATGCATAGCTGGTTCACTTTGCTGTAGAGGAGAAATGAACACAACATTGTAAAGCAACTATACTTCAATAAAAGTTTAGATGAATAAATAAAAATTAAAACCAGGGCTTCCCTGGTGGCTCAGTGGTATAGAATCCACCCGCCAATGTAGGAGACACAGGTTCGATCCCTGATCTGGGAAGGTCCCACATGCCAGTTGAGCCCAGGAACTGCAACTGCCGCGTCCATGTGCCACAGCTATTGAAACCCCTGCCCCCCAGAGCCTATGCTCCACAACAGGAGAAGCCCAGCAATGAGAAGCCTGCCCACCACAGCTAAAGAGTAGTCCCCTCTCGCTGCAACTAGAGAAAAAGCCCATGCAGCAACAAAGACACAACACAGCCAAAAATAAATACATTTTTTTTAATTAAAATTAAATCAACATTTATACATACACACAAAACCAGCAAGCCAAGACTACTGAAACAGCAAATTTCTCCCATTTTAAGAAATAATCTTAAAAAAAAAGAAATAATCTTAATCTCATGTAAACTATTGTAGAAAAGAGAAAAAAGCAGCAAACTCTCCAATTCTTCTATGAGATGAAAACAACCTTATCTCAGAACAGATGAAGAATAGTTGAGAAAGGAAAACAATACAGCCAACACACCAGACTATAAATATAAAAACAATTTTTGGAAAAATTGTTGGCAAACTATATCCAATAACATTAACCCTCTACATTATACCACATAAAATATTAATTCAAAGTGGATCATAAAAATTTGATATACAACAAAATTATAAAGCTTCTAGAAGAAAACAAGAGAAAATCTTTACAACCTTGAGGTCAATAATAGTTTTTAGATAGATAGAATGCATAAGACAAGTAATTTTTAAAAATTATAAACTGGACTTCAAAATTAAATGATTTTGATTTTTAAAAGCATTTTAGAAAATAAAAAAGCAAGTTACAGACTAGAAGAAAATATTTCAAAAACATATATGAGATAAAGGACTTGTAACCAGCATATACATAAAAAACACTCTAACTCATTAATATGAAAACAATTTAGGGACTTCCTTGGTGGTTCAGTGACTAAGACTCCATGCTCCCAATGCAGGGGGCCTGGGTTCAATCCCTGGTCAGGGAACTAGATCCCACATGCTGCAACTAAGGATCCCACATACTGCACAACCAAAAAAACATTAAATATATATATATATATATATATATATGTGTAAATATATATATAAAATAGGACAAAACTTTGAACATACACATCATAAAAAATATGTACAAATAGCTGAGAAGCTCATGAAAAGGAAAACTCATCAGTCATCAGGGAAATGCCAATTAAAAATCATAATGAGCTATCATGGCACATACATTAGAATAGATGCATTTCAAAATAATCATATCAAGATGTAAAGGCAAGGATATAGAGCAACTGAAACGCCCATGAACTGCTGATAAAAATGTAAAATAGTATATCCATCTTAGAAAATACCTTGGTAAGTTTTTAAGTAAATATTGACCTACAATATAATCCAGCCATTCTATACTCCTAAGTGTTCACCCAATAAAAATGAAAATGTATGTCCATACAAAGATTTGTATATGAACCTTCATAACAACTTATTTTTAATAGCCAAGCACTGCAAACAACCCAAATGTCCATCAACAAGTAAGTGGATAATATAAAGGATATGCCACTCAGCAATTAAAAGGAATGAAAGGTGGATTTAACTGTATACACCTATCATTGCAAGTTAGCAATTAATTCAAATAATTAAAGGAAAGAAGATTATGACCATCTGTTTATGTGGAAAAAGGACCTTCTAAGGTTCAATATCCATTCAGACATTAAAAATAAAGTAGCAAACCAAGAAAGAGAAAGACACTACCTTAATCTGATAAATAGTACTTCAAACAAAAACCTACAGCAAACAGAATTGTTAATGATGAAAACGCAGAAGTGTTTCCTTTCAAGTCAGAAACAAGCCAAGGCGGTCCCACCACCACATCTATTTAACACTGAACCAAAGGGCAGACAACTCAGTAAGAAATAAAATGTGTAACACTGGAAAGGAAAAAGTCACTGTTATTATTCCTAACCAATGACATTGTAAACATAGAAAACCCAAATTATTCTATCAAAAAACTATTAGAAGAAATTAAAAAAATCAGAAACTTGCTAGACATAAGAGCAGTTTCTTTAAAAGTTGTGTTCCAATATACCAACAAACAATCAGAAAACTATAAAAGAAAATTGTTGATTCACAAACTCAGTATCTTCCCGGATTAAATCCGAAACTGATCCCCATATATGGAAGGCAAGGAGAGATGGAGGAAAGAGATGGACCACTTCAGATTGGCAGGTGGTCGATTTAGTAACCAAGAGAACTTCCTTATGAGGCTCATTTTGGGCAGCTGCAAGACTGAGTAGATCTCCACACAAGCTCACCAGAACTGTAAAACTTTCTATAGAGGCTATAATTGTGTTTGGTCACATATAACACACATACCAACACCTTATTCTCGCAAGGCCATGTCCCTGAGACAGTTCTTAATGTGGGAATGATGGACAGAAAATGCATTCCAAGAACAGAAGGGACAGTTAAGGAGCCTTCAATTTTCCAGGTCCAGCTTATGGATCAACTGGTGGTCATATTTTCTCATGATCTCCTCCAACAGAAATATGCTGTTGCCCATCAAAGAAAAGTGAGAATGAAACAGACTCATGGACATGGGGGGTGGCGGAGGAAGGAGAGGGTGGGACAAATGGAGAGAGTAACATGGAAACATATACACTACCATATGTAAAATAGATAGCCAATGGGAATTTACTATGTGACTCAGGGAACTCAACCCAGGGCTCTGTGATGACCTAGAGGGTTGGGATGCGGTGGGAAGTGGGAGGGAGGTTCAAGATGGAGGGGACATAGGAATACCTATGGCTGATTCATGCTGATGTATGGCAGAAACCAACACAATATTGTAAAGTGATTATCTTTCAATTAAACATAAGCACATTTAAAAGAAAGAACTCTGAAAAAATAAATAAAATACTCTTATGCTTAAAAAAAAAAAAAGAAAAATGAGAGTGAGAGTGTAGTCAGGAGATTGATATGAAAATCCTTGCAGTTCAGTATGTATAAAAATCATACTTTCTCCTGAAGGCAAGCTCTTGACTCTGAGGAGTCTTATGTAGGGGGAACAACAGCCAGATTTGTGTTGTAGGAAGTTACCCGCAGCTGCAGAACTGGCAAGAGCAAGCCAGGCCACAAATTCCATCTGAACTATGAATACATTCTTCAGACATTCTAAAGGTGAAATAATAAGCAGCTCAATCCAACAAGATGAAATTTTCATTAACAACAACCAAATGCTCCCTTTTGAATCAAAAAGGAGTTTATGCAAATATGAGACCTGATAACAGTTTGTGAAATAAAGATTTGAAGGATCCAGGGAATGACAAGTTTATTAGGAACTCGCAGTGGGTGATAGCTATTGGGAAAGCTATTAGGAAATTCTAAATTAAAGAGAAAAGATGAAAAAGAGGGTCTTCCCTGGTGGTCCAGTGGTTAAGACTTCCCCATCCAATGCAGCAAGCATGGGTTTGAGCCCTGGTCAGGAAGCTAAGATCCCACACCCTTCACAGCCAAAAAACAAACACATAAAACAGAAGTGATATTGTAACAAATTTTAAAAAGGCTTTAAAAAAGGTCCACATCAAAAAAAAAAAAAAGAAGAAGACAATGGACTTCCCATGTGGCTCAATGGCAAAGAATCCACCTGCCAATGCAGGAGACATGGGTTCAATTCCTGGTTCAGGAAGATCCCACATGCCATGCAGCAACTAAAGTCATGCACTGCAACTACTGAGCCCGTCCTCTAGAGCCCAAGAGTTGCAACTACTGAGCCCATGAGCCACAACTACTGAAAGCCTGTGTGCCCTAGAGCCCACGCTCCTCAACAAGAGAAGCCACAGCAATGAGAACGCCGTGCGCCATGATTAGAGTAACCTCAACTCACTGCAGCTAGAGGAAAAGCCCGAGCAGCAACAAAGACCCAGCGCAGTCAAAAATAAATAAATAAAATTTTTTTAAAAAATGAAAAAGAAAATTTCACGGCTTCTCCAATAGCATGCTAGGCTATTATGTCCTGTTTTAACTGTAGCTACATTTTAAGAAGAGACATTAGACATCAGCATAAGGAGAGTTGAGACTGGAGGAGCAGAGGACCATGAGTTTTTTTGATGCTCATCCCATGGAGAGGTAACACCTATGTCCCTTCTCATCTGAGTTGGCTCTGTGACTTCTATGATCAATAGAATGTAGCTGACTCTCTAACAGTTTCTGGGCCCAGACTTTAAGAAACTCGGCAGCCTTTACTTCTTCCATCCTGGATCACAGAGCCACTATGTAAAACGGCCATCTAACCAGAGGCCACCATGCTGGGAGGAAGCCCAAGTAAGGGGAATGGCCTTGTGGAAAGACAGAAGCTCAGCCAGTCTCAAGATATTCCAGGAGCAAGACAATCAACTTCTGGCCCATACCAGAGCCAGACACTGATGAAGGCATTTTGGACAGCGGGCCCAAGTCAAACCAGCCCTACTCACAATTTGATTGTAACTACGTGAGAGATCCAAACAAGAACCAGCCAAGTGAGTTCAGTGAACCTACAGATTCATGAGATATAACAAAAGCATAATCACCATTTTATATATTATATCTTAAGTAAGTATTAGTATAATAAAAAGTGGTTCTAACCATTCAGTTTGTTACACAATAGAGAACAAAACTTGAGGTTCCTTGTATCCAGGTCACTTCCTGCTACATGAGGAATGATTAAAAGAATAATGTATATTTAGCCTGGAAAGAAACACTTTAGAAAAGGATAATAACCATCTTCAAATATCTGAAACTCTGGCATGTGAACTAGAGGAGAGTTTTAGTCTCTGAAGGACAGACCTAGGACCAAGATCAGATGATACAGGGAAGGAGCAAAAATCAGGGTCCTAGAAAGAACATTCCAATAATCAACATGGTAGAAGAATGAAAACTGCATTATCATGATGTTGGAAACAACTTTCTCTGGATAATGTTCAACTGAATAGACATTTTTCCATAGAGCAAATGCGAATGATCAAGTGGCACATGAAAAATTCTCAACATCCCTAATTATCAGGGAAATGCAGGTTAAAACCACAAAGAGCTGTGACCTCACAGCTGGCAGAATGGTTATCATCAAAAAGAATACAAATAACAAATGGTGGCAAGGATATGGTGGTAGAAACGTAAACTGGTGCATCCACTGTGGAAAACAGTATGGAAGTTTCTCAAAAAACTAAAAAGAACTACCATATTACCTAGCAATTCTACCCCTGGGTATATAAAAAAAAAAAAAAAAAAGGAACAGAAACATTAATTCAGAAAGAGAGACACACCCCAATGTTCCCAGCAGCATTATTTAAAATTGCCAAGATATGGAAGCAATCCAAGTGTCCATCAACAGATGGAGAAAGAAGATGTAGTGTAAACATATATAGTGGCCATAAAAAAACAATGAAATGTTGCCATTTGCAGCACCATGGATGGACTTGGAGGACATTATGCTATGAAATTAGTCAGACAGAGAAAGCAAATACTATATGATGTCACTTGTATGTAGAAGCTAAAAAATATAACAGATTGGTGAATATAATAAAGAAGCAGCCTCATTGATACAGAAAATAAATTAGTGGTCACCAGTGGAGATAGGGAAGAGGTGAGAGGATAATAAAGGGGAAGGGGATTAAGAAGGACAAACTAGTAGATATAAAATAAGCTAAAAATATATATTGTTACAACACAGGGAATATAGCCAATATTTTATTACTATAAATGGAGTATAAAAATTCACCTTTAAAAACTGTGAATCACTATACTATACACCTCTAACTTACATAATATTGTAAAGCAACTACACTTCAATAATAGATAAAAGACCAGAAGGATGACCAGGTGGCTGTGTTCATACTATGTGATTCAGAGAGGTGACAACTAAACTTGTAGGTATCTGTGTGAGCTAAAAGTAGCTATTGTTGTTGTTGGTTAGTGACTAAATCATGTCTGATTCTTTTGCAACCCCATGGACTGTAGCCCGCCAGGCTCTTCTGTTCATGGGATTTCCTAGGGAAGAATACTGGAGTGGGTTGTCATCTCGTTCTCCAGGGAATCTTCTCGACCCAGGGATGGAACTCATGTCTCCTTCATTGGCAGGTGTATTCTTTACCACTGAACCACCAGGGAAGCCCAGAAGTAGCTTTCAGTTCAGTTCAGTCGCTCAGTCGTGTCCGACTCTTTCTGACCCCATGAACCGCAGCACGCCAGGCCTCCCTGGACATCACTAACTCCAAGAGTTCACCAAAACCCATGTCCATCGAGTCAGTGATGCCATCCAACCATCTCATCCTCTGTTGTCCCCTTCTCCTCCCGCCCTCAATCTTTCCCAGGATCAGGGTCTTTTCAAATGAGTCAGCTCTTCACATCAGGTGGCCAAAGTATTGGAGTTTCAGCTTCAACATCAGTCCTTCCAATGAACACCCAGGACTGATCTCCTTTAGGATGGACTGGTTGGATCTCTTTGCAGTCCAAGGGCCTCTCAAGAGTCTTCTCCAACACCACAGCTCAAAAGCACAAAAGTAGCTTAGGTATTCTCAATCCCTTCTCTTTGAAAATACTGACTTACCAGGCAATCAAATTCCGCAGCCTTGACTCCAACTTACTCTAAGCTTAAACAAGACAAATTTCTTAGAAATCATACATGTATTCTATTTGTAAGATATATGCAAAAGTGAATGGCAAATATTGTCAGGAACCTCTTCTAGTATTGAAGCAAACCTCTTTATTGAAACACTTTAAGACTGGAAGAAACAATCTTTCACTTCAACTCTTTCACCTACATTAGATAACTACTTCCCTACATCTGATGACTCACTGTAATTCAGAAACTGTACTAGTCATTTTAGATTATTCTCTTATTTGTGCCTCACAAAAGTCTAAGATAAGGTCTTATCTCTATTTCACACACTGAGAAGTTAGTTGAGGCACAGAGAGGTTAAGCAAACTGCCCAAATGCACAGCCAATAAATCCGAAACTCTTACCCAGCTGGCCACTTGCCTGGGCAGATTGAAGAATCCTCCTCACAGAAAGCAGTGACTTTGCTCTGTGTTCCTTAGAAGCTCCACCCATACCTGTTTCTTGGTTACCAGTAATCCTGTCATTTGACTATCAAATGGGTGATTCAATTCTTGTGTTAGAAAAAGCAGAAAGGAGAAAAGATTGAGAATGAAGTACCTCTCTTAATACAGAGGTGCAGTTATATGGGGGCTCCAAGGTAGAGTTTAGGACAAAATTGCTAGCCACCTTTCCAGATCTCTTCTTTCAAACACAGGTTACATCACAATTCAAACAAATGCCATGTAGCATAGTGCCACCTCAGTGAAAACTAGAAAATAAATTGTATTGATCCAAGGAGAGCAAACGATACAAAGCTAATCATTATTGAAAAGGAAGTGAAATTGATAGAGGCCCAGTCATGTCAGAACTCTTTGCAAACCCATGGACTGTAGACCACCAGACTCCTCTGTCCATGGGATTCTCCAGGCAAGAATACTAGAGTGGGTAGCCCTTCCCTTCTCCAGGAAATCTTCCTGACCCAGGGATCAAACCCAGGTCTTCTGCATTGCAAGCATATGCTTTACTGTCTCAGCCACCAGGGAAGCCCAAATCATTATTGAGTCTCTCCATTTAAAACAATAATGACAAAAAAATAAAAAAACCTTTTTAAAAGAATCTTCCCTAGAAATCAGATAAACCAAACATGTTATTGCCATGTTCAAGAGTCAGTCTACAAAATAAGGCAAGCTCTCCTTCAGAAAGATGTAAAAGTCCACTTGGGAGCCTAATTTATGCTTATTATCAAAGTATTGATATTAAAAAGTACTGAGAAAACTGTCAGAATGCTTTATGTGTTAGTACATATTTAAAAACCATATCTGGATCTTTCTTCATCCCCTAGGGTCACAGGGTGCATGAGAAGTGTACATGGCGGCATACAGTTATTTGTAGCAGTATTTTCAGCAGGGGCTTGGACCAAACGACCCTTCAAGGTGACACAGTATTTTTCGAGTCCACAAGCTGTGTTTATATCCAATCCCAGCTCAGACAAGCTTCACTAACCACAGAAGTTGGGATAGAAGCCAGATGCATCCCACACATCCCTGTGGTCCTCCAGCCTTCTGGCAAACTCCAGGACCAGATTGGAAAATCTGTGCCCGGTGCGGGGGCCAAGTTTGGCGTGATCCGGGGAAGATTTATACGGCTTTGGTTGGAGTCCACACGGTATGTGCTACTTTGGCCAAGTTCAGCTTTGGGGTTTCTGACTCATTTGAAGTGAAATGTATCAGGTGGGGACAGATGGGTTCCCTGATAGGGATCAGAAGGGTCTCCTCCAAATTCTGTGGGACCCCAAGACAACCGAATTGCCCACCTCTCTACTTGAAGTCCTGGAAACTTGCAACGCGGGTGGTATCAGTGCAAAGGAGCTGGAGGGACAAGGGCTTCCCAGGATTCGCCAAAAATAAAAATAAATGGCTTTTAATTTCTGAAGGGAGAAAGGCTGGATTGATTTTACAGGCTCTCCTCTAAACAGCAATTTACATGCTGAAACTGTAAAGCTGAGGGTAAAATATCCCTTCCAGGTGATTTGAAATCCGTTGATTAATTTCACGTTGATGACCTTGTTCCCCTACAACAATAGAACTTTAATTCATCTCACTCAGGCTGCCTCTAACTAGTTTTCAACAATCACTAAATAACCAGCAAGTGGGGGCTACTCGGTGCATAGAATCCCTATTAATAAATACAAATGAAATGAAGCATATCAAAAGAACCTGAATCAGGTACCAAACTAAATAGGATTTTCTCTGAATTTAAGATCAAAATGCATCCCCATCAGAAACATCTCAGATACTGTAAGGCAACTCTGCTCAATAGATAGAAATAAAAGGCAATGGATAAACAAGGTTCTACTGTACAGCACAGGGAACTATAGTCAATATCCCATGATAAGCCATAATGGAAAAGAAGATGAAAAATAATGCATATATATGTGTATATATATGTATAATTGAATCACTTTGCTACATCGGAAATACAACATTGTAAATCAACTAATCAACTATACTTCAATAAAATACATTTTAAAAAATAAAAGACAAGACACAAATATAAGCCACCATGTAATTTTAAAATTCTCTAGTAGCCACATTAAAACACAATAGGTGGAATTTCATCTTTTAAATATTTTTATTAAACACAATATGCCTAAAATATTATCATTTCAACATGTAATCAATGTAAAATGTCTCATGAGATTTTTTACATTCTTTTTCCATGTAAGTCTTTGAAATGTGGTATGTATCTCACACCGAAAGTGTGAAAGTGTTAGTTGCTCAGTGATGTCCGATGCTGCAACCCCATGGACTGTAGCTCTCTAGGCTCCTCTGTCAGTGGAATTCTCTAGGCAAGAATACAGGTGTGGGTAGCCCTTCCCTTCTGCGGGGAATCTTCCCGACCCAGGGATCAAACCCAGGTCTTCTGGACTGCAGGCAGATTCTTCACCATCAGATCCACCAGGGCAGCCCATATCACACTGAACAGCATCTCAGTTAGGACTTTCTGCATTCAAATGCTCAAAAGACTCATGTGACTAGTAGCTACCATTAATGGGCAGTGTAGCTCTAAGGTAATAGCCACCCTAAACGTCTTTCTGTAAGCAAATATTATAGTTAGCTCAGACACAGGTTATAACAAGATAACACAGGTTATAACAAGAATAATAGCTTTGATCTCACAGAAATGGCATCATTTGGGAGGCAGTGTAACAGCAGGCCATAAGACGTCTGAGAAAAGCCTGCTGAGGCGTTTACTCTGCCTGCCTCAGTTTCCTCATTTATGACATGAGGATAAGAGCTCTAGCTATCTCACACGGCTCAGTGATTAAATTAGCAAACACAAGTAGAGTGTTTGGAACCATTTCTGGCATATCGTAACAGTCAACAAATACTGGCAAGAAGAGGCTGATCAGAAATCTACCTTGAGGGCAAGGACTGTTCCTTATTCATCACCCTTAAGTCCCAGTATCTCTCTTGGGCCTGGTACCTGGTCAGTGAATGTTTTCTTCTAAGCTCTTAAGAGTGGTGAGACACTGTGACGCACTGGGACCCTGCTTCCAGAAATAAAGGGAATTTAACTCAGACTGCTGGGTGCGCTGCCAGCAGACAGCCCTCAGCTATCCTCTTGCTAATGGGATTACCCCAACTGGAAGATCAACATCTTGCTTAAACTCAAGCACTTTTTTCCGGGGTAGTTTACTTACAATAGGACTATCAGGCAGGCTCTCTCCTCAGGGAAGACTGAACTCATCCCTTGGGTATGCTTATGCATGGACTTCTCCACCCACCCTGTCCCGCTTCCTCCCCCTCCAGCCACAGATCCGAAAGGCTCTTCCTACTGAACACCCTGCCTGTTAACACGCAACCCACAGAACCCAACTGGTGATGGATGATAAGAAACAGGAACTCTTCTGTTGCAAGAAGAGTTAAGACGGTGAATCAACAATATTTACCAGTGGCTTTCTCACATTTTCTATTAACCTGGTCAATACACGTGCCACCTGTATACTAAGCATTGTGGCTTGTCTCTTTGAGTCTTTCCACCAGCGGCTCATTTCTTCCAAGATGCACAACCAAGCAATGACAGAAGTGACGAGAACAGCTGCAAGCACTGAGACTCTTTCAAGAAAGCCTCTTTCTTCTTTAGGTTATCCAAGGCCCACGCACTGCAACCAGACGCATGCCGTCCCGAGCCCAAACCCCCGACTTCTCTCCCATCTCGGACTTTCAAATTCTTAAATTTGCCCTTTACTTAAAAAAGTCAATGATTTCACCAAGAAAGTTTGATTAGTTTCTTTTACTTTCTGTAATGAAGTGCCATCCTTTTTACACTTGAAAGGATCTTTGTAATAATGCAACATTGATCTTTTGAATACAGATGAGCTAACCTAGATAATAGGATTTAGAATGTGAGAGACCGGACTTGGGACGATATTTAAGGCTCCAGTGCCATCAAGAGGAATTGCAGCATAAGACATCTGCTGCCAGAGACATTGTCTGCCGCCGCATTAATAGATGGAGGATGGTGTTCCCTCCCGCACGAAGTTTTTATTTTGTTTAGCAGATGTCAATATGCTCTATCCCCAGATGTCAATCACCCAATGTGGGGAGGTGGTGGGGGAGAAGGGCGAGATTTAGCCCTGAGATCCATCCTTTCCAGTCTGCAGCTTTCGACCTCAAAGGTGGAGAACTGGGATTCAAATCTGATACTAGAAGACAGTTTAATAAAACTTTAGGAAAAAACCACAGTAAATCATTTATTCAAACAATACTATTTTGCACCAGGCTTAGGTAGAGGCTGGGGCTTCCCAGGTGACTCAGCGGTAAAGAATCTGCCTGGCAATGCAGGAGACCTGGGCTCAATCCCTGGATGGGGAAGATCCCCTGGAGCAGGAGATGGCAACCTCCTCCAGAATTCTTGCCTGGAGAATTCCATGGACAGAGGAGCCTGGTGGGCTACAGTCCACGGGGCCACAAAGAGTCGGACACGACTGAGTGCACATGCACACACAGGTAGAGGCTAAGGATACGAGAATGAACTAAACACAGTTCAAGTCCTTGAAGAGCTGACAAAGAGAGGCGGGGAAGGTCAGCTCTGGAAAATGAAGTGTATTTTGCAAGAAGTCACACAGTAGGTGGCTATTTTTCCATTTCTCCAGCCCTTAGAAAAATAGAGAAAAGAGAGCTTTTTGATGGCCCCCACCCTCCAAGAGAGACTGAGGAGAAACAGCTTTATGCAGAGCCTCACACACCGGGGTTGCTCTTGCTCAGTCAGGGCCGAGGTCATGACTTCCCTGGAATGAACAATGTTAGATACAACGTCAAAACAAAGTAAAAAGAACTATCATGAAAGACTTAGTCCGGTGACAAGTCCAGGAGGAGCCATGCTATTATTCTATTTATGGTACATCTGAAATTATCCATGTCTTGTTTAATTAAGCCCAAATTTAGTCTGGGGAGTAAGGAACAGCAAAATCAAGTGAGATACTAACTGGAAAGTAGTCAGAGCCAGAGACAGCCTAGTGTGGGATGAAGGGAAAAGTGATGTGAAAGTGTTAGTCACTCAGTTGTATCACTTTTTGCGACACCATGGACTGTAGCCTGTCAGGCTCCTCTGTCCATGGAATTCTCCAGGCAAGAACATTGGAGGGGTTGCCATGTCCTCCTCCAGGGGATCTTCCTGATCCAGAGATCGAACACTAGCCTTCTGCATTACAGGCAGATTCTTTACCATCTGAGCCACCAGGAAAGCCTGGTGGGCTAAGTTGGGCTAAATCCTATCATCCAAGCCCCGAGGGCATCTTGGGACTTAGACAATAGGGTAGCTGAGAGTTCCTGCTCCCTCACTCTGTAACAGGTAGTATGAGAAGCACTTTATTTGCACTGTCTCACTTACCCCTTCATGGGACTATATGAGGGGGTTACCTCTGCCTTACAGATGAGAAAATTGGAGCCCAAGGTTGAATTACTTACCCAAGGGTTTGAAATTCTTAGGGTGGAGCTGAAATTAGAACTCAGTTTATCTGAGCCCAGAGCCTGAAGTCTTCAACAGGTAAATCATACTAAACATTTGGCCAAGAAAGAGGATGGATCAACGAGTCACAGGACTAGGAAGGAAGGCCGGGATATCCGATAGGCTCACAGGGAGAAGGCAAACTAAAAGACAAGGTGGAGACGTAAGCAGGTGTCATGGAGGCAGTCTAGCCATACAGAGTCAAGTTTGAGGGCAGACCTTAGAGTGACAAATAAGGTCAAAGGAATGGGGATAATGAACACGGGACCAAAGCAGGGGTTCCCTTACTGGAACGTCTTATAAGACAAGGACTTAGTCACCAGGTAAGATGGTAAGAGTACAGATCTAGACATAAAACGTGAGTTCCCAGAAAAGCAACAGCAGAGTTAATTTAGATGCCCTCATTACATTCTGCCTGGGAATAGAATTGGTCCCAGACTCTGGCCTTAGGCTACCTCTATGTAGGAACATGATAATCTCAACCAATGGGCCCTGAAACCTACAAAACATGGACTGTGATATTCTGGCTCCATGAAATGTTAAAAGAAAATAGGAAAAAGAGGAAGGAAGGAAAGGGAGAGGAAGGGAGGGAGGGAGGAAGAGTTTTTAATTCCTAGGTTCAGATAACTTTAGAAATTTTACATGCAATAGCATCCTTTGAGAGATTTATAATGCACATTAGCACAAAACTCCACCTAAAGAAGCAAACATTTTCCAAATTTATTTGTCCACTGAGGCCCGCAGGGCACATCTTAAAAAAATAGTGTAAAGAAATGCAGGGGCAGAGACCCACCCACCAGCCATCTCAGAAGAAGAAAGGGTATTACAGAAAGTGGGATGACCACAGAAATGGGCATGAAGAAGAGTCAAGATTGACCAGAAATTATGTTGGAAAGAGTCGAAGATTCCATTTGAGAAAATGAAGATCAGATTACAAAGGAGCTGGGAAGCCTGAATGGACAGATAGTGCGAGGTTCCTAAACAGAGGAATCCTCACATTGAAGATCAGATGTACTGGGTCTCAGAGCTCAACATCTAAATTGGGAGGGAATTTAGAAAGGAGAGTGGGGTGGGGAGGTGGGGTGTGTATTTAACTCAAAGGTAGTGTATGCCTTGGAAGTGCCAGGGCTCTGAAATCAGACATGTTTCCTTCTGAATGCCAAGACATTCATTTACCAGCCTGGCACCCTGGCCTTAGGAACTCCCTCCCCTTTCGAGCACCCTGGAAACAAAGGCTTGATGAAGGAATATGACTTGCCCAAACTTCCACTCAAAAAGTATCTCAGCCACGGTTCACAACCAGTTTAGCTGCCTCCAGAACCACTGGGCTGGACCATGGTGTTAAACCATCGCTGAGATCTTTTCCCTTCAACCCTTCAAGGACAAGAAGCCAGTCTCCATGGTTCCTCCTGGTACCCTCTGCATCTCCACTTCCCTGTTGGTCGGCTGGGAGCATCACCTGTGTCCCACTTGCCCCCACAGGAAAAGTTTTATTGGAATACAGTGTTACATTAGATCTGTGCTATTGCTTTTAAAAATTCACCAAAGTCCACCTTTAGCCAACATATTTTTATTCCAGACTACTGTTATAGTTATTTTATTTCAAGCTAAGAGAGACACTCAGTCCAGTTATATCGTTGGACACCTTTCAGGTGGCAGAGCCAACGCCATCCCAGAGGTATGTCTCCGGTGGTTTCTATTCTCTGAGCAGCGTGGTCCTGCAGGTGTTCCGCCTGCAGTTACCTAAGAGCAACACCTGTCCATTTCCTGTTGGATGTAGCCCCACTTTACACTACCTCCGACAGGTGATGCTCAACTCTAGAAGTCACCAGTTCTAAGGGCTTTCCCCCACCTCCTCTCAAATTAGACCCTGGCTAGTCTGGAGTGAGCAGCCCGGGGGTGCGGCCCAAGGGGTCCAGAGGGTTCTCCATCAGAGTCGCCCCCGCAGGGTCATCCCAGCCCCTCGCTGCGACAGGCCCGCTGGCGGCATCTCTGGAGGTGAGAAGGTGCACGGAAACCGCCTGAGCCTCAGCTTTGACTTGTAAACAGAGGCTTTGAAAGAGCAAAGTCGTGAGTTTGTCTCCACTAAAGCAAACTTCCTCTGCTGTTTGCTTTGGGCGTTTTGCCTGCCGCTGTCTCCGCAGAGTGCGCATGGATTTTCTGTCTGTCCCTCTGGCCTCTCGGAGCCGCGCGCAGCTCAGCTGCCACCTCCAGGCTCCGAACAGGCGTGAGCCAAGGCTTTCCTCTCCCGCTCCGCGCCTCCTTTAACCCTTTCTTCCCCCAGCGTCGTCAGGTGCCCCATCGAGCACCCTGCTAGAGTGCTAGTTAGCAGGCTCCCCGTATCACTGGCCTGCACACCCCGCTGCTCCCAAGAGGAAACCAAGCAGGAGCCAGGAGGTGGCTTCCTCGGCACGTGCCAGGCAGCGCACCCTGATAAGGTTAGTGCCTGCCTCGCAGGGCTGTAGTGAGAGCTAAAGGAGATTCTCTCCATTTTCACCAAAGGGACTTAAAAAAAATCAGAGTGAGGTATTCTGCCCAAGGTTAACTTCAGGTCTGCCCACCTTCCAAAACGGAGCTCTCCTGGGAATTCCCTGGTGGTCTAGTGATTAGGATTATGCTTCCATTGCCTGGGGCTCAGGTTCAATCCCTGGTTGGGGAACTAAGATGCGGCAAGCTGCCCAGTGTGAAGCTCTCCCAGGTATGAAATTCAAAGCGCTGGTAATTTCTCTAAGTGCTGCCTGAAGCAGGGAGGTCCACGTTCAGATTCATTTTTCTTGAGACATGTGGCACCTTCACTATATCTTTCATTTTTCTACTTTGAGACAGACACGGGTATTAAATGCTCATTTTCCTTCTTATTGAAACAAAAAGAGTACAAAGTGATTTCATTTTGCACCTCCCTCAATGTCAAGTAAGCAAAAGGGGACACATGGGTGTGTAGTGACTACATACAGCCACAAAGAAGGAATGTACAGGCTAAGTCGCTTCAGCCATGTCCAACTCTCTGCGACCCCATGGACTGTAGCCTGCTAGTCTCCTCTGTCCATGGGATTCTCCAAGCGAGCATACTGGAGTGGGTTGCCATTTCCTCCTCCAGGGGATCTTCCCAACCTGGGAATCAAAGTGCTGGCAACTAATTTTTCAAAAAATGTTAAACACAGTATGGGCCCATACAGCCTGACAAACCAAGTATGCTCATAGGATAGGTCTAGAACTGTCTGCCAGTGCAGCCTCTGCAATGTCCTGCCTTAGGAAGAGTCAGCTGATTAGCTCTGAGTTAAGACCTCCTGCAAACTAAGGGGCCTGGGGACACTGGAACCCAGCAGGACTAGACCTATCTGTGAAAGTGACACTTCAGAGTTTCTATGATCATGGGGTTGAGGAAGGTCAAACGGTTCCATCTTCAGAGAAAGCTGGCTGGATTCTGCCTACTTAATAGATGTGGAGGAAGATTAAATGCAAAAAATTTCTGATAGCAACAGCAGGATTTAAGTCCTATCTAAGTATTGAGGGTTGGGAGGAAGGATGGGCTTATGTATTATCTTTGTGACATTTCCAATTAAATGCAAAATCAACAGAACATCTTCTGCCAGGGTCACAGTAGTAATGAGTGCTCACCCCAGCTTGTTAGCACAACAATCCCTCAAAACAGCTAAAAGGGGGATAAATCAACTCCTTTGCTACCTTTATCAGCATAAACAAAGAGATAAAAATACGGTATAAAATTTTAACTATCTTCCCCCTGTTCTACCTGCAAATGTGAAATTCCCCTGTGCTTCAATAAAGGAAAAATACATCCAATGAAACCTAACAAATGTGCCATCTGTTCAGAAAGACGGCAGGAATCTTTTATATGTGACACTACTGCCCTCGTGTGGTTTCAAGGTATAATGCAACTGTCTTCCAAAAAGGCTTGAAAGGTTCTGTCTACAAAACGTACTTCTCATAAATGTAAGTCAGTTTTAATGAGGCACAATATATAAAGAAACTTTCATTTCAAAAAACACAAATATCAGTTATAATTTAAAAAACCCCTCCATGCAAATCAGGCTCTGGACTGAGCTTTCTTATGAAAGGGAGAAGAAATCAAGGGAAACAAGTGTCGTTAGGAAACAGCTGGATAGCAAGGACACAGGACTCTCAGACCTAATGATAACATCAGTCACTTCCCTGCCACAGTGCCGGCACCTGGCTTCCCACCTCAATGCTTTCCTGTATGGTTTTGCAAAGGGATGAGGGGAGGAGAGGAGGGGGAGGGATGGGAGACTTTTTAATTCCTACTCTTATTTATTATTTCTGCACCATTAATTTGTACCACCACCTCTGTCTACATCATTCAAGTCCATGGCCTTGAATATCCTCTGGGATATTCCTGAGAAGGCATTGTTCGAAGGGATGGCAAGAATTCAGTGTCTGGACAGGGAATAGCAAGGAAAACTTCCCCAGCACAGTGAACTGGACAGAAAAGAGACAACATTGTAACTAAAATGAAACAAATAATACTTCCATTTTCTTCCCTCTTCTACTGGCTACAGAGTCACTCAGTTATTCAATGAACAAATTTTTTAAATGGCATGTGTATGAACATACGAGATGGTGGCAGGAATACTCAGCCCTCTCAGCCAGCCTTCTTCCTGGTAAAATAGGGCAAATGCCTTATATTTAATCCTTTCCATCATCCTGTGGGGTGATGGGCATCAAAGTCTTTCCAAGATTGCTCACGGCCTGTAGGCTTTCATCATAACATTCTAGTTTCAATTGAGGTGCAAGTGTTAGATTTAAATTTCATGAAGGAGATTGTTTGGATGATAATCTGAAAGTTGTTGAGTGGATTTCTTGAGCTTTGTGACCCAGAAGGCTCGGTTGTTTCCTGCAAGTGTTGAAATCAGGCCAATTGACTACAAAACAGGAAAGCCCCCGAGGTCCTCCCCAGGGGAGCCCAAAGCATTGCCAGGTGTAGGCTGCTGCAGTCGGCGTTAAGGTTGCTGGCTGAGTGGCGGACATGCCAGCTAGGCGCCAAGCACCTCTGATGGCCGCAGGCTGCTGTACCCCATCCCAATCCCACCACTGCCCCAGATCCTGCTGCAAGTGTGAGGGGGACCCTCACTCTTCAGCTAGTAAGCAGGGGGCAACAGAGCTGGTCTTTATTTTATTCCTATGAGGCCTGTCTGCTGTTCTGTGCGAGTACCCGCTCAATTGGAGGGAAATAATTTGCTGCATGTTTATTCCACCTTTAGAAGTAGGAAATTAATCTTTCATCAGACCAGTGACGAGGATGGCCTACTGAAGATTCACACGGAGAAGACTGGACAGCAGTGTCTGAGAAAATGGGCTTCAGCCTGAGTTATACCCAAGCCCAGTACACCCCACCTCTGCCACTGACTGGCTGTGTGATCTCAGTGAGTTCATCCCTGTCTCTGGGTTTATATCCTAATCTATAAACTGGGGATACCTGTCCTGACCTGACTCTGGGTTGGTGTGAAAATGCTTGCCTGCTTGGCACATGAGACAGGTCAGCTGATGATAGCAGAGCTGGCACTGTCAATACTTGAAGCAGGTTTTGAAGGCCAGGTGAATTTGAGCTTGGGGTGAGCAAAAGTCTCGAAGCCAGAAAGCCTCTGGGTGTGATTTAGACTTAGTGACTATGAGGGATGCACACTCTCCAGCATCACGTTCAAGGGCAGGGTGGGGAGTCTGACAGCCCAGCCAACATGACCTGTAGCCATTTGTAGAGCATTCACTCCTTCCCTTGAATTCTGTCAGGGGCCACTATCGATCATCTTCCATCCCTTCTGAGCCATCGCTGCGGCTGGGCTGACAGGGTGAACGGTGAAGTGATGGCTCTTAAGTAGAAGGTTTTTGTGACGCCACACTGCTCTGGCTGCTGCTGTAGTCTTTTCACACCAGGGTGACCAGCCCTGCCCTGAGTGTCTCTAATGTGGTCCCCCTAGTGCTGCTGAAAAGCAAGCCACGACCTTCTTTGTTTCTTTGCTGTCGAGAGCTGGGCAGACGGATTAAGCGTCCAGTCCCTGGTCTCCTTTCAACCCAGTGTCTGTTCTCTACTTTGTATCCCAGGCCCTTTTTCAGACCAACTCCCGACAGGAATCTTGGCTTTTGATCCGTCATTACCTTTTCCTGGCGCTTCAGTCCCAGCTGTTTTGTCCAGACCCATTCTTCCTTTCATTCACTCCACTTCCACTTTTTCTTTTTGCTGGTGAAAAACAGCCCGTTTGACCTGCCTCATCTGCAGTATCTTCCCGAGAAAAATTGAAACGGACACCCCAGTCTCAAGCTGGAGTTATTTTTTTCTTTTTTTTTAGTTTTATTGTGACAGAAATTACATCTTAAAATGAATCATTTAAGTATGTAATTTAATGAGTGATAGTAACATTACAATTGTACCATCACCATAATCTAATTTTAGAATATTCCCATCTACCTAAAAAAGAAACCTTGTGTCCATTTAGTGTGATTTCATATTTCCCACCCCCAGACTTTTGAATATTTCATATAAATGCAATAATACAAAGCATGTAGTTCTGTGTCTGGTCAAGCTGAGATCTTTTTACATAATCTAATGCCTTGGCCATCACCTTGGACAGGCCCCAAAAGACGATATACCCTTCTGCTTTTCTTGTAGCCTCTTAGCTAAGATGCGCACATTTCTCTACCACTCTGAGCATCCTCTATATACTAGGCTTTGGGCTTAGGCTCAGGATACAGTCAGTGGTCAGCCAAACTAGACACAGTCCTTGTTCTCACAAAGTTACACAAGTATTTATTTCACATAAATAAATTTAAACTTATCAATGTGATATGTCCTACAAAAGAGAGATAAAATCTTTGATTTTATTCTGAGCTAAATGAATAAATACAGTTTACAAAAATTGTCTATTACCAAGCATCTTGAAAAACATAGACTTTCTGGTCAAAATGGAAATGTTTTTGCTAAAAGTAAGGCATGGTTATTCTATGCAATCCCTATCAAAATCCCAGCTGCCTTTTCTGCGGAAACTGACAAACTCATCTTGGAATTCGTATGGAAATGCAAAGCACTGCAAATAGCCGAAACGATCTTGAAAAATAAGACCAATGTTGTTCCTAATTTCAAAACTCACTACAATGCTACAGCAATTAATACAATGTGGTACTGGCATAAGGACAGGCATGTAGATCAACAGAACATAATTGAGAGTCCAGAAAAAAGAAACAGACTTTTATGGTATATTGATTTTTGGCAAAGGTGTTAAGGTAATTCATTAGAGAAAAGTATAGTCTGAGTCTCAGCAAATGATTCTGAGACAACTGGGTATTCACATGCAAAAGTAACCTCACAACAGATTTTAAACTAAATATAAGGGTTAAACTATAAAACTCTTAAAAGAAAACATATGTAAATCTTTGTGACCTTGAATTAGGCAGTAAATTCTGAGATATAACAAAAATATGAGCAACAACAATAAAAAATAGATTAGACTTCATAAAAATTGAAAACTTTGAGCAGCAAAGCACATTATCAAAAAATAAATAAATAAAAAGATAACCTACAGAGTGGGAGAAAATATTTGCAAATCATATATCTGATAAGGGTTTAATATCCAGAGTATGTAAAGAACACTTAAAACTCAACAACAACAAAATAATCCAATTAAAAAAAAGTAAGGGGTTAGAGTTAAAGAACAGACATTCTCTAAAGATTTTATGTTAACACAAATGGTTAACAAGCACATGAAAAGATGCTAGGGTTATTAATAAAGTATAATTTCATTTTACAGAAAAAAATCACAATGATATATCATCTCTCATCCATCAGGATAACTCTAGTCAAAAAGACAGACAATAACAAGTCTCAGAGAGGATGTGCAGAATTGGGATCTCCATACATAGCAGGTAGGAATGCAAAACAGTGCAGCTGCTACAAAAAACAGTTAAATAGTTCCTCAAAATGTTAAATATAGAGTTACCATATGACTCAGCAGCTCTACTACTTGCTATATACCAAGTAGAATTGAAAACACATGGCCTCACAAAAACTTGTAAACAAATGTTCATAGCAGCAATATTCATAATAGCCAAAAAAAATAGCAACATAAATCTCCATCAACTGATGAAAGATTTAAAAATGTAGTGTATCCATGTAGTGGAATATGATTCAGCTGTAAGAAGCAATGAAGTACTGATACGCACTACAACATGTATTAACCTTGAAAGCATTTTGCTAAGTGAAAGAAGTCAAAAAAGAAGGCCACGTATTGTATGATTCCATTTATATGAAATGTTCAGAATAGGCAAATCCAGGGAGGCAGAAAGTAGACTAATTGTTGCCTAGGGCCGGGGGGAGGGACGGGGGTGTAGTGGATGAGAGTGATAGCGAAAGTGTACAAGATGTCTTTTGGGCCGATGAACATAGCCTGCAATTAGATAGTGGTGATAATTGGACAACTTTATGAATATACTAAAAAATGCTGAACTGTATACTTTAGAGCGACACATGAAATATATCTCAATAGAAGATCACCATAAGCCAATTCAAACAAAGCAGAAGTACACATAAAGTGAGAACAAGAGTCTGCGTTCCCTTTTCCCCACACGACTGTCATCAATGTCGTCTCTAGGCTCCAAGCCTACTTTTCCATAATCTGCTTTGTGATGCTTTTTAAAAAAATATTGATTTATTTATTTGGCAGGGTCAGGTCTTAGTTGCAGCAGGCAGAATCTTTAGTTGGGGCTTGTGGGATCTAGTTCCCTGACCAGGGATAGAACACAGGCCCCCTGCGTTGGGAGCAGAGGCCCTTAGCCACTGGACCACCAGGGAGGTTTCTGCCTTATGATGCTCCCTGTTACATTTCTCACAAGAGGCAGATTGGCAGGCAGCAACGTCTCTTGACCCCAGGAGCGCAGTTAGTTCCATTCCAGGCTCCAGGGTCTTTCAGCCTTCCTAACAGCATCTCCATGTCCCCCCTTTTTTTCAAAAGGTACCAGTCAAAGCCAGGACATGCTCCCGTCACAGGGCTGAGCCCTCCTCTGAGGTTCTGATAACATTCAGCCTCATCTTGTTTCTCAGTCCTTGATATGGGAGCTGCTTCCCACAGTTACTGTCTTTGTGATATCTGGATTTCCCCTTCTTACTTTTTCAGCACTCCAACCTTGTAAGTATTTTTGTACGTCAAATCCCTTATGTTGAAATATTTTGTATGGTTTCTGTTTGCTTAATTGCATCCCAACTGACAAAGCCCATTATATACCTATATACTCCTCTAAGTTTCTTTTCATTCATATTGAAATATTACTTACCATTGTTCTTTGTATAATGGGATACTATGTTATACAAGTTGTTTTATATTGTAGGCATCTTTATCAATGTACTTCCACATCATTTTGTATACAGTTAATGTATCCTTTTTATGGTACTTGGATCCATTTCATCTCCTCCCATGATGTTCATTGCTCTAAATGTGTCTAAAGTATATTGTTCTTTCAGGGAAATTTAATTGCACTGAATTCTAATTATATTCACTTATTTATGAGGCATCTACTCTGTGAAGACATTATACTGAGTGTTCGAGAATATAAGGATAAATTAGACATGGTCTTGCACTGGAGAAGATATGAGATACAGCTAAGACTATAAAATTGAATTTTTAAAGACATTTCCAGTTTTAAGTAATCTGTCCTTCTCCTTCAATACACTAGATATCTTACTCAGATTTTTTTTCTTTTTTCATTTATTTTTATTAGTTGGAGGCTAATTGCTTTACAATATTGTAGTGGTTTTTGCCATACATTGACATGAAGCAGCCATGGATTTACATGTGTTCCCCATCCCGATCCCCCCTCCCACCTCCCTCCCCATCCTATCCCTCTGGGTCTTCCCAGTGCACCAGCCCTGAGCACTTGTCTCATGCACTCAACCTGGGCTGGTAGTCTGTTTCACCAGGTTTTTATTTTCAGTCAAATACAAATTTTCATTCAGTTGCTACTATGCAACTCTTTATTCTGTACTCATCTGCCTCATTCATACTTTGCCATGGCTTTAAGACAGAAATTGAGAGTGTATCTAATTTTTTTCAGATGAAATGGTAGTAGCTCCAAGGAGATATCAAATTTATCAAACTGGGAAAAATAGTAATATAATTATATCTAATATTACACTGGTATTCAGAGACTTACCTGAACCAAACTCAACTTTGACCCTACTGGAACTTAAATAGACTTCCACTGGGTCACCAAAAGGTATTTTCTTAGACATCCTAACAAGGTCATTTCTCTCGGCATGCATAAGGGCAAGATATCGATCCTATATTTCACTTACACCTGGGAGAAGTACAGAGGTTCAGAATAATCTATTAATGACATTTTCTTTATATAAACTTTCTTTATAAGTCCAGAGAATATTCAAAAGGAAAAAGAGGAATAAAATAAACTTACTGGACAGCGCTAAGGGTTGCTAGAGAACCAACACGTGACTCTGAAATTTGATCATTAAGAGACAAAAAACGTCAGCATATACCACAACTTTCTAGGGTAAGTATATCTTAAGACAATAAAAACAGCTTTAGTGAAGAAAGTTCATCTGTCTAAAAAAAAAGAAAAAAAGCGAGTCAATATACACAGAAGAAATTATACTATTCAAAAATCACCATTTCACAACCTTTAATGAGATAATCAAACCTAGTCAATGGTCATTGTGTTAAGCTTTCTAGAGCTGCTGCAATAAAGTACCACAGGCTGGGGTGGCTTAAAACAACAGAAATCTGGGAATTTCCTGGCGGTCCAATGGCGAGGACTTGTCACTCTCACTGCCGGGGCCTTGGTTCAAATTCCTGGTTGGGGAACTAAGATCCCACAAGCCACATGGCCAGAAAAAAGAAAACCATAAACTTATTGTTTCACAATTCTGCAGTCTGGTAGAATAAAATGAAGGTGTCAGCAGAGCTATGCTCCCTCTTTCTCACTTGGTGATAGCCCCATCTAATGTCAGCATTCCTCAGCTGACAGCTGGATAATTCCAATCTCTGCCTCTGTCATCACCTGCCACACTCTCTGTATGTCTCTGACTTCACATGACCGTTTCCTCTTCTTCTAAGACATCAGTCATGTTAGATTTAAGCCCATCCCAATGACCTCATGGCTTCCCTGATAGCTCAGTTGGTAAAGAATACACCTGCAATGTGGGAGACCTGGGTTCAATCCCTGGGTTGGGAAGATCCCCTGGAGAAGGGAAAGGCTACCCACACTAGTAGTCTGGCCTAGAGAATTCCATGGAGTATATAGTCCATGGGGTCGCCAAGAGTTGGACACGACTGAGCAACTTTCACTTTCACAACGACCTCATCTTAACTTGATTATGTCTGCAAAGACCCTATTCCCAAACAAAATTCCACTCACAAGTACCAGGGCTTAGGACTTCAACAGATTTTTTTCTTTTGGAGAGGGGAACACAGTTTAACACATAATAGTCAGCAATACATCATAAAAAGATTAAACAAAATGTTGATGGGAAACATTACACTGAAAGGATGAGAATGTCACCACCTGAACCCACTGATCAACATTAGTATCACTAAAAGCCAAACAACCAAACATCACACATGACATGACATGATCAGATGTAAATAACTTGGCACCACTAGAGCATATTCTTACAAAACAAATAAAAAATAAACTGACTTGGAAATGAGTTTGCCTTTAATTCTTCCTTCCCTCCCACAGGGTATTGGAGATAGAGGAACATGTTAACCTGCATTGCTAGGAAGCACTGGCCAAACCCAGGTGGGACAATTATCTTGTTTCTAAAGACATGGAGAATGAAGTGTTCTCCATGAAGGGAGTGTTCTAAAGTGGAAAAAGTAGAGCTAAGAGAAAACTGAGCTTTAAGAATGAAAAAACAGACCACATTAGGAAACCAAATCAATACACAGGAAAATTGTTAGAAAAAGTTTATAATAAAGTAATTTTACTATGTACTAGATATTAGATAAGAATATTTTCCTAATTCTATCATCCTATTGTGAGACCATATCCCTTTTCAAGAGGCATTTTGTAGCATTTGGTGATTCACTGACAGGGTATATAATATTTACTTTATGTTTTAAAAAATTTTATTTATTTGTGTGCATCGATTGCCGTGTGCAGGCTCTTCATTGTGGCTGTGGGCTGCGCTCTAGTTGTGGCATGGGGGATCCCAGTTTCCCCAGCAGGGATGGACCCCACATGCCCTGCATTGGAAGGAATCACTGGACCACCAGGAAGGTCCCTGTAGGATTTACTTTGAAATGCTCCACACAGTGGACACTTTCTATTGAATGAATAAGTGGAGGGAGGGATGAAGATGAGGGGGCTGCTCTGGCTTTCCCATGTGGAGTAGGTCACTCTGTTCAGAAGGTCAAGAGTTGCTCATCCAGGTGAGACCTAAAGACTACCTCTTAAAGAAAGTAGCATTTCAGAAACAAGCTCATTTCCTGAAAATGTCATAATCCTTTGGATCACGTTCTGCCCACATCATAAATGGACTTAAGGATGAGCAAGGACTGCCATTTCCTGAGCACCTGTCATGTGACAGGCACTGTGATGACGCATTAAAGCTATTGTCTCAGTTAATCCCTAAAACAGTCACACGAGGCAAGTACCATTTTAATCTTCATTTTACAAGTCTGGAAATCAAGGTGTGACAAGATGAAGCAACTTTCCCAGGGTCCCAGAGGTAAGAACCAACACAGCCATTGTTTGAACAGAAATCTGTCTCCCTCCAAGGCTTGTGAATTGTAAGAATGGTGCAGCAAGATCAACTGGGAGGGCTTATCAATCAAAACTCTGCATCACCTACATGAAAGACTTTCAATGAAATTTAGGAAATGGAACCCACATTATCTCCTCTCCCTCCCAAGACCTCACTATATCAAGGCTAAAGGGATCATAAAAGAAAAAGGCATAAACTTATAAGAGCAAAGACTAGAAGGAAAAATGAAAATAAAACTTTCAACTCTGGAAAACAGACTCAGTGTTCATTACTTTAACAGAACTGGGCAAACAGAACCCTAAGCTGGCAGAGGAAGGGTGGAGAAGCAACCCATTTGACATCAGAACTCCAAATGCACAGGAGTTTGTCACATTAGGTACCTCTGGGATTGTGGAGTAAAAACCTGAAAACTCATGGAGCCTGCTTCATAAGCAGTTAGATGCACAGAGTCCCTCCCTCATCCTACACAAAGGTCCAGTGAGGACACCTCAGAGGCTAAGGTAGGGATTGTCCACCAGAAACAGGAGGATTAAGAGAAAGTTAACATACCAAAACTTGAGTCTTCCAAACTTCCTCCCCAACCTTTAGCCCAGAATGTCGACACCTCAAAGTATACCCTCTGGGCTCGATCTAACAAAAGACCTCGATGTGGAATTTGACCAGCCAGGGAGGAAACACGGAACAACCCTGGCATTCGGGGCTCCCTGATGAAGTAGCCAGTGAAGTCGCCTTCCAGCGAAGCCACAGCTGACAGCGTCTGTCCTCACTGCATCGGTTTGAGCCCTGCTCTTAAAAGTGATCAGACTTGTACGATTTCAATTATATGACATTTTGGAAAAGACAAAAACCATAGACAGAGTGAAAAAAAGAATTTGTGGTTGCCAGGGCTTGGAGGGAGGGAGGGAGGAAAGAAGAGGCAGAGCACAGAGGATATCTAGAGCAATGAAAGTACTCTTGTGATACTGCAATGATGGTCTTTATACATCTGCTGGAACCCACAGAATATACAACACCAAGAGGGAACTCCAAATAAGCTGTGATCTTGGGTGATTATGCAGGTTCATCAGTTCTAACAAGTGCACCTCTCTGGGGAGAGACGCTGACAGAGAAAGCTGTAACGTGAGGGGATGGGCTATATGGGAACTCTGTACCTTCCCTTCAATTTTGCTGTGACCCTTAAACATCTCAAAAAATATTTTGGGGGTAAATAAATTTTTATTAGATCACAGTTGCAGTCACCATTTAGTTATTGGTGGTTTTCATGCTACAGTGACAGAGTTGAGTACTTACAACAGAAACCACACAGCATGAAAAGCTTAAAATACTTACTGTATTTACTACCTTTTAGGAAAACAGTTTGTCAACCTCTGACATAGGCTTGGAAATCATACACCATTACTTCCATGGTATCTTGGTATTATTCTTACAAGTAGTTTGAAAGCTTATAATTTCATCAAAATAAAAAGTTACCCATCTCATTGCCCCCCTCAAAAAAAGATATATATGAACTTAATGAAACGGGTCAGGAGATAGAAGGTGTGGTGGAATAAGAGGACTGAAAACTCTGAGATGTGCTTTCAACTTTAAGCTTTGTTTGAATGCTTCTTTCCCCTTTCTGGAAATACTCAAAGTTGGCTTACTTTGGTTATCACCCTACGTAAGAAAATTTCCAAATAGCAAAAAAAATAAAAATTAAAAAAAAAAGCCCCTTACCCATTATAAATCCCCAAGTCTCAGAAAACAGACATTTTGGTTCCGATTTGGTAGAACACACAAGTGTACAGAAAATAACATCAAAAAGGGGGAGCAATAGCAATAAAAAGCCGACAGCAGGGAAGTGATTAAATATACTGTGCTACATTCACAGCCTACAATCGTATGACATAGATATAGTTAAAGATTGCTTGTTGTCATGGTTAAATGTTTATGATAGCACATTGAACAAGTCAAGGTATGGAGAAACACACACAGAGAAATCCATGCTAAGGAGTGTGTGGAGGGGGGAGCTGCCCTCTTGTATGTGACATAATGGTTTCTAAGAATTGGGGATAATAAGATCTATCTGTTAAAGAATACAAAATATTTAGCATATGGCAAATGCTCTGTCAATATTATATACAAAAAAAACAACTGTATGAAGACAAGCCAAGACAATTAACAATGACAATTTCTGTGTGGTAAGATTATGAGCTATCTTATTTGTATGTGTGGCTTGCTTCCCACCCCCACCGCCCCCCACCCGCCCCGTTTTCTATAATGAACATCCATATCTTTTTTTTTTAGTCAGGAAGAAAAAAATTGTCTTCTGCCAGCCATGCTACCTTCACCTGGAAGTTAAAGGACCCATAATTGACCAGGCATAATGTTCAATTGCAGACATCCAGAGAGAGTCCTGTAATTGAACAAACAGAACTGCTTTCACTGGCAGCAAGAGCATTTATGTCCAAAGAGAGCACAGTGGTCCCCTTATGAAGGCTGAGAGCTTGACATACATAGAGTGAAACAGGTTTTAAAAAAGTATGTGCACTGGCCCAAGTTTCTCAAAAAGCCTAAGGGAGACCAAATATTCCTCCACAAAAGTGATTATTAGATACGCATTAAATCCAAAGTCCTGAAGTATGTGTTTAGCTTGGTTATGGATTAACACTGAAAGAAAAGGAGGCTTGATTATTAATAAACATATTTCTTACTTAATCTGCTGAGGGATGCTTTGGGAAACTAAAGCATTACACTACCCTGTGGACATTCTCCAGGCTTGAGTGTGGGTGTCCTCACGTATGTAAAGTGAAAAGCATCAACAAGTTCCTAACAGGGGCCTTGTGGATGGCTAGGTCTGAGGTTCTGTCACCACTTCTGAAAGGTCTCATTTCAGATTATCATTCCCCTCCCTACCCTTTTCAGTGAAAAAGCTTACAAGGGTTTTACACACTTGAGAAGACTTCTTTCAGAAAGATCCCACACAAAGGCCCTTGGAATGGATCCATCTGTATGGACTGAACTGTAGTCCCCCAAATTCATCTGTTGAAGCTTTGACCCATGATATGACTAGTTTAGAAGATAAGGCTTTTAAGAAGATGTAAATTAAATAAAGTCACAAGTGTGGGGCCCTAATTTTATAGGACTGGTGTCTTTCTAAGAAGAGGAAGAGGTATCAGAGCATGATCTCTGTGCACAGAGAGGAAAGGTCACTTAAGCACACAGTTAGGAAGGCACCCACTGTCTGCCAGCCAGGAAGAGATCTCACCAAAAACCCACCCTGATGTATGGAGAGAGTAACATGGAAACACTACCATATGTTAAATAGATAGCCAATGGGAATTTGCTATATGACTCAGGGAACTCAAACCAGGGATCTGTAACAACCTAGATGGGAGAGATGGGGAGGGAGGTGGGAGGGAGGTTTAGGACGGAGGGGACATAGGTAAACCTATGGCTGATTCATGTTGATGTTTGGCAAAAACCAACACAGTACCGTAAAGCAATGATCCTTCGATTAAAAATAACTAAATTAAAAAAAAAAAAAAAAGAAATCCATCCTAACAGCACCTTGATGTGGAATGCCCAGAATCCGGAAATGTGAGAAAACCTGTCTCTTTAAGCCACGGAGCCTGTGATATCTTGTTATGGTGGCCTGAGTCAATTAACTCATCACTCTTTTTTTTTCAGGAAGAAGTTTTATTACACATATGAAGTAAATCATGTGTCCATTATTAATTTTTTTCCTGGTTGCAAATGAGCGGTAATCTTTTTGCCTTTGCTCATGCTCAGCTGTGTCTGACTCTCTGCGACCCCATGAAATGTAGCCAGGCAGTCTCCTCTGTCCATGGGACTTTTCAGGCAAGAATACTGGAGTGGGCTGCCATTCTCTTCTGGGGATCTTCCCAAACCAGGGATCAAACCTCCCCTGTGTCTCCTGTGTCACCTGCGTTGCAAGCGGATTCTTTACCCGCTGAGCCATCAGGGAAGCCCAAAAAGCAGTAGGTATGCACCGGACACCATATGACTTGAGTTGAAGGTTTACAACCACACAACATGATAACTTATGTCTGTGTAACCAATTAATAAGAACATCCTGAGTATAAACATTTTAAAATGTAAGGTTTTAAAATGAAAAATATGACTTAGGGAAAAATTCTTAAAATAATTTCAAACTATCATTTAGTATTTACTTGGACTAATAAATATGAATGTGACTATTTCCTTTTCCTTTTCATTAGTAATGAATTCTCTTATTTCTTTCCAGGCTTACAGTGTATCTGAATATCTTTTTTTTTTTTTATTTTTTTTTTATTTTTTTTTTTTATCTGAATATCTTTAATCCATAGCTTACACAAAAATTTAACCACTCCACATTTAAGAATCTAAGGAAACAGATTCTACAGTGGTTAGATTGACCAAGTTTTGAACTCCCCCGTTTTAATTCCCTTTTCATAAAGATCAGGCTAAAAGGGTATTTGCCTCTTATATGGATCTATTCATATTACTTGATGGTTCACTTTATTCTGGCTTGACTGTTTGTCTGAAGAACTAGATACATAAGAATCAAAATAGCTTCCTCTGATTACCAAATAAATGAATAATGAAAAATATGCAAAAGCCATCTGGGTCTACACAAGCCAATCCTAGATATCATGATTGTTCCCTTAAAGGCTGCTGAGGTTTGAATTATAGAAAACTGATGGGAAAATTCTTTTGAGTTGTTCAGCTATGTTACTGAGAAGCACAGACAGGATCATGGAGATTTTATCTTTGACATTAACAGAAAGGAACTTCCATGGAAAGCAAAATGCTTTTATGCTTCAATGCTCTCAAAAATGACCAGCAAGTCACTCTAAAATTTACTTCTGAAAAGGAGTCAGCTTCGTATTGACCTCATGAGAGCCGGATTTTGTTAATTGGAAGCTCATCTATGAACAGACATCCAAAAGTTCAATGAAGAACCGTAACACACTTTTAGTACAGGTTTCTCTTCATCTGTCGTCTAACAGAGCAGTCAGTATTGGGACCTGTCCCTTTTTCTTAAGATATAAAAAGTCCAGTTATTGCTGCAACATATGTTCAGTGAGCTGGTGACTTCTGGAGGGCAGGGTTTGGCTGGCTTCTTATTGATTTGCTTGACCTCAGAAATACACAGTAAATAGCATTCTGGTCAAACTGAAAAGAGAAACTGGTCTCCCAACACTGCCCATACCAATCTCAACCCTTCACTGATTTAAAAAAAAAGAAAAAGGAGAGGCAACAACAAAAGAAAAAACACCCACAAAAACAATAGGCAGCAAGCCACAGGCAAGCCCATTATAAATAAACTGATCTGCTTCAGCAAAGAGGCCTGGTTTTCGCCACCTAATTTAAAAATTACCATGCATTAAGGTAAAAAATCAGAGTCTCTTTACATGGTAGACAAAAGGGGGAGCCAGGAAGACCATCTGTGACTGAGCAAGAATTGTGTTATGTTAGAGGAAGGGATGCTTGACACACCTCGTTGGCCTACCATGACCTCATCCTAATTTTTCCGACAATAGTGTCTGTAACACAACAGAAGACCTTCCAATGAAGAGTAATAAATCCAGACCTATTTAGTGATTCTTCTCACTACCCGATATTAAAGTATACATTTATTTTCACTTGTATATTGCCCTTGAGCACCACCAGAATCAAACCCATAAAGGCAGTCACCTCCATCTCCTCAATATTTGATGAATAAATAAACTGATGGATGAAATATAATGGACTGAGATTGTTGCATTTGCTTTCAGCAATCTCCTGAAGATGAAATTCAAGTGATTTGGAGAGAGGGAAATGGCACTATTAATACTATAACCAGAACATTATCCCTTGATCATTAGGCAAAAACTGGGAAAAGTCACCTGATATAAAATAGAGAAATCATGGGACTTAGCTGATGGTCCATTGGTTAAGATTCCCAATGCAGGGGAATCGGGTTCCATCCCTTTTCAGGGCACTAGATTCCACATGCTGCAACTAAGACCCAGTGCAGCCAAATAAGAAAAAAAAAAAGAGAGAGAGAGAGAGAAATCTTATTGGGAACTATCAAAGAATACTACATCCTACCATCAATGACTACATATAAAAACCATAATATAAGTACATTGCAAAGCTATACATTTTAAAACAATCAAATCACAGAATGTATTTCAAGGGGTAAAATGTGACTGCATGTATATTAGGTGAAAATGGCAGGTAGCAAAGGCATCATGTGGTTCTATTTAATTATTTGAAATCTCACACCACTAGAAACTCAGTAATCATCATTAGATTAATTCAATGTAACAAGATTTCTTTGCACTTATTGCTGCTTTTTGGAGGTGTCCGTATTGGACATGTATTCATACATAATTAGAAATAGCTCCATGGAGTTCAAGAAGAAAGATTTTGCTTCAGCCTGAAGCTCATAGCTGGATCATAGGACTACAATTACTGCCCTCATATTCATATCATCTACCCTTTGGAGACAGTATGGGTGAATGAAAGCAATTATCTTTTAAGAAACAGGACTCTGGGAACTTTCCCTAGCCGTCCAGTGGTTAAGACTCTGCCTTCCGATGCAAGGGGTGGAGGTTCGATTCCTGGTGGGGGAGCTGAGATCCCACATGCCTCAAGGCCAAGAAACCAAAACATGAAACAAAAGCGGTATTGTAACAAGTTCAATAAAGACTTTAAAAATGGTCCACATCAAAACAATCTTAAAAATTGGGGGAAGAATGGATACATGTACTAATATATGTATGGCTAAGTCCCTTTGCTGGTCACCTAAAACTATCACAACACTGTTAATCAGCTATACCCCAATACAAAATAAAAAGTTTTTTTTAAATCTTAAAAAAAAAAAAAAAGAAATAGGACTCTTGAAGAAAACAAACAATAACAAATCTGACTCTTAACCTGGTCTGTCAAGCTCCCTGGACCCAACCAATAGCAACAGGGCTTTTCTGACTATCCTCAGAACCTGATCCTTTCCTCTCCCTTTGGATACCTTTCTTAATGTATGGATTAGAGTCTTGCCTCCCTTGCCTTTTGTCCATCACAGATCTCTTGCAAGGAGGAAGCTCCTGTCACAGGCAGGATCAAGTGCCACCTGCAAACTGTCTCAAACTGAAACAAAATCTCCTTACAGCTGCAAGTTTACTTAAGGCCTACCACATAGGGTCATTTCAGGAACATATGGTAATCCCAAAGTTAGATTCCCAGGGTGGGGTTGGGGAGAAGTTTCTGGAGTGTGTCCTCTCAAAGTATACAAATATATACGAGATTCACCGGAGGAGCTAGCTAAATGGGATACTTCCACGACCTCTCTTCCAAGATTCCCTTTTAGTAGGTCATTTTTATTGTGTATGTTGAATAGGTTTCTAAGGCAATTCTGCAGCAGATAACCCACAGATCACACCTAGAAATAGTGCTTCCAGACTTTAATGACATAGGGCAGACAGTGAGGTGAATGGAAGTGCCTCAAAATTTTACCCCAACTGGCTGAGCACAAGTCAAAAGATTTGCCTCTAGCTAGCTATTAAAAAAAAACAAACACTGAAGTAATAAAAAGGAAGATTTTCAGAGCATTTGGCATTTATATCTCAATTCCTTCCTTTAGGAATGTGATGGCATTCTTACCTGGGAACTTTAAGCAATACTGTTTTGCATTTATAGTTTATTTTGCTCAGTTTGCAAAATGTTTTGCAGGGTATATTTGGTCTCCCCAGATTGACCATAAACTCCTGGGGTAGTTTGAAGGCTTTTAAAAAATTTTTTTAAATGACATGTTAAGAGAGAAAATGTGCTTAGCTCAGCTCTGTTGATGCAAGTGATGAAAGGTCACGAGGTGTATATTTTATACTGCCTCTCATTTAGCTCTAGGTCTGGAGTCAGATCCCTTTTAAACTGGAGACCAGAGATAACTATTAGGTGGAGAATACTAACATTTTAAATTAAAGAAAGCTTTTATTTTGTAATGAGGGCAAGTTTCATTTTAATGCAACAGTCCTCAAAATGCAGTCCACAACCAGCCAAACTCAAATGACCTTATTAAAAATGCATGTTCTCAGGCTCCTCCCAGACCTCCTGAATCAGAACTCAGGCAGTGCACCCAGACATCTGGATTCAACGAGTTCTCCTGGGACTGCTTTTGTCTTAGCCCAGGCTGCTACAACAAAATACCAAGACTCATGGGGGCGGGAGGGAGGATCTAAACAGCAAACTTTCGTTGCTCACAGTTTTGGAGGCTGGGAAGTCCAAGATCAAGGTGCTGGCAGATCCGGTCCTCAGTGAGAGCGCTCTTCCTGGTTTGTACATGGCCGCTTTTTGGCTGCGTTGGACTTCATTATGGCGTGCAGGCTCCTCCTTGTGGGGCCTGGGGTGTCTCTAGCTGCAGAGCATGGAGCTTCTCTCCTGTGGAGCACGAGCTCTAGAGCATGCAGACTCAGCACTTGCCCCGCTCAGGCTTCTCTAGTTGGGCTTAATTGCCTGGGAGGCAAGTGGGATCTTAGTTCCAAACCAGGGGTGGCACCCTCGGCCCCTGCATTGGAAGACAGATGCTTAATTACTGGACCGCCAGGGAAGTCCCAGCAGCGTTCCTGATGTATACTGACATGGGCTTTCCTAGATGCGCTCTCTCTTCCTCTTATAAGGGCATTAGATTCCATTACGGAAGGCCCTACCCTCAAGACATAGCATAAATCGAATTACCTCCCAAAGCCTTGCCTCCAAATACCATCACACTAAGGGGCTGAGGACACATTTCATCCGTAATGTGTTCGAATGCACACTTAAATTTTAAGACTGGGGTTGAAAGGGACGGGGGAATCTGTTTTATTATTTAAAACAAACAAAAAAACTTGAGGTCAATAAAATAGTAAAGCTAGCATGTAATCAAGGTGTACAATCTGCTTGATAGAAAACACTATTCATAAAGTATCAGATGTGCATGGAAAGAGATTCCCCCATATACACATATAAAATAAATGCACAGAAACAGGAATATTTCTATTGCATTTTACAAACTGCTTTGTCTCACTCGATCTCAGTGGACCCTCCTAACTTCCCCGAGATGAAAATTAAGTCCTATTACTTCCCTATTTAATAGGTAGAGATACAAAGTTCAGAGATGACCTAGGACGAGTCACATGGTCCCCAAGTCGCCTAAATTCTGTATTCACTTCCCTCCACCAAACTGCGTTTCCTTCCTTTATTTTAACAAATGAATTTCCCTGTTCTTTCACCTTGTTTCTCAAGGATTGGGGTAAATGTTATCTTCTGAAGCTCCTTGCTCGTTTGTTTGTTGTCTGCAGACCTTTTCTTCATTCACAAATTAACAGCTTGTCCTCGTATTAGCCAGATGGATGGCTGCACCTGGTTAATTGGAGTTGTAAGATGGATAAGTGGATTAAAGAGCACAGCGGCTGGAGTGCTCGCTGCTGGCCAGACATAATTAAGAAAGGAGGAGTGAGCAAGTTCTACTGGGGCTTCAGTGAGGAAAGGGCCCAGTGGACTGATTTCCTGGAACTGCTTCAGTTGCTCAATTATGAGAGGCGCTCGCTGCCACGTTGGGAGAACACTGCAATTCTGCTGCTGAGAGGGCACAAAATTCTGCTCTCTCCCTAAGATGTTCAGCATTTAAATCAGTGTTTCTCAGAGTGTGTCTATCAACTGCCTGTCTCAGAATCATCTGGATGTTTATTAAAAATACAGATTTCTTGACCTCATCGAAGGCCCACTAATTTAGGGGGTGGGGGTCGGTGGTGGGGACCAGGAATCTGCATTGTTAATAAAAGGGAAAAAGTGAAAGTGTTAGTTGTCAGTCGTGTTTGACTCTTTGCAACCCCATGGACTGTAGCCTGCCAGGCTCCTCTGTCCATAGCATTCTCCAGGCCAGAATACTGGAGTGGGCAGCCATTTCCTTCTCCAGGGGATGTTCCCGACCCAGGGATTGATCCCATGTCCTCTGCAATGCTGGCAGGCCCTTTTTTTATCGTCTGAGCCACCGGAGAGGTCCATCTTCCTCTAAAGGTGGGAACCACTGACCCAGTGCATCCTCAAACATGTAGAATTTCTAGAATCACCTTTAAAAGACTTCACAACCAACACTTTGGGAAAAATAACTCTGGTAGAGCCCTTGGCTACCAAAACCTATAGCAATGGAATCTCCAAATCCCCGAGGTCCTTGACCAATCAGAGTTTATTGTCAGATACAAGAAGGTTTTGGATGTCTCAGAAGCCTCCTGAGACACCTGTTAGAAACACACTTTCTCAGCCTCAGCCCAGAAGCTGTGAATCAGAAAGTCTGGGGACGAGGTACCCTCAGGACGAGTCTGGGGTTTGCTGAAACTGGAGGACCACTGCTCTAGATCCGTACTGCTCACCCATCAGTGCATGGATGAAGTACCTGGAGATCTTGTTAAATGCAGATTGTTTCAGTAGGTTTGGGAGCGAAAAATCTCCCAAGAGATGTTGATGCTGCTGGCTCATAGACTCTGAGTAGCAAAACTCCAGGCTATTTTTTAATCTAATGGCATGAGAGAAAATTCACGTTTAAAAAAAAAAAAAAGAGCAGGTCCCCAGGCCTAGGTTGAAATGGTCGATTAATCAGCGCATTCCAAGCAAAGAAAGTAAAGCTGCTCGCTGCTATGCACAAACCAACTGAACACTGTAAATCAATTATACCCCCAATAAAAATGAAAAACAAAAAAGAAGTGATGCTGCTAAAATACCATCAGTTGGCTTTGAGCTCTGATACTAGGGATGCATTTGTACCGACTGTCCCACAGGCCATCCTCTAAAACTGTGATAACTGTTAATAAGATCACCGGTTTTTATGTGGCTAGGAAAGGAACCCAAAAATGGATTTCCAAGGATCAGACTCTGACCCAGTTTACAAACATTGTCATCAATCAGCTAATAAGCTCTGATAAATTATCCCAGTTCTCTCTACAGCGACACTGGGTCATGTAAACAGCCCTGGTCAGGGACTTGGGGACTTCTAGTTCTGACTTATGTCACTTTACTGGGCCCTCACACATGCAGAGACAGTTTCAGGGTCTTGGTTTCCCAGGTGGCTCAAAGGTAAAGAATCCGCCTGCCAATGCAGGAGACGCAGGTTCAATCCCTGGATCAAGAAGATTCCCTGGAGGAGGAAATGGCAATCCACACTAGTGTTCTTGCCTGGAGAATCCCATGGACAGAGGAGCCTGGCAGGTTGCAGTCCCTGGGGCCACAGAGTCAGACATAATTTACCGACTGAGCACACACACACACTACCCTTGAAAGTCTGTATTCTCTGACCCCTTCAGTCCCATTATTATCCTTGCTCTATTGCTTCTGCAGCTGCACACTACTGCTGCCTAGCCTTTTGCACCCGAGTTCAGGGCAAGCAGCTTGGTTCCCCTGAGTCAGCCTCTACCGCTGGTCCAGGGGTCACACACCTGAGCAACACGTGTAGGATTCAGGCGCTCTGTGCTTCTTGTGTTTGCACTCACCTTTACCTTGGTACGTTTTCAATTACTCAGCCTTGACCTTCCATCACACTCAAATTCCTAATTTGGAATATCGTCACATACAAGATTAGTTTGCCCAGCTGACAGCGGTTTACCAAGTAGCCCGCGTCCTCTGAGATGTGGTATATATAAATTAGAGTGAGAATCTGCTTCTAATAGGGACCTACCAGAATAATTTGCTCAATAAAGACTTTGAATAGCTAGTAGGTTTATGGAATTTCTCTAGTGTAATTAGGAGAGGCATTGTTGTGTAATGAAGAAAATTAATTAGAACTAAGTGTTTAGGGATTGTCTGGTTAGGTAACCAAAGGCATATTTGCAGCCTAATTGTTTTTTGGCAGCTGGAGGCATTTTATACCCTTTCCGAGTGTTTAGTTAATGGATATTTTAATATGCCCCACTGTTTGCTTTTCCTTAAACTACTCCCATATTTAAAAAAAATAACAAAAAAAAAACCAGTTCATCAAAGGTTTGAATCAAGTATTTATCCCATTGGACAAACGCCTCAGTTATCTGATTTATTTGATCATACTGTCTGCCAAATGCTAATTATTTTCAAAAGAAGTCCATATTGAGACTAATTTGCATGCCCTCCTGCACCATATAAATTACAGAGTTCTGCTGTGTGCTTACAAAACACAAACACCAAAACATTTTCTAATATCTTTCCAATATTTCTTCTAACCTGCCCCCAAGTCTCAAGCTTTCTGTCTCAAGTCTCCTCTGGAACAAGACAGAGTTTTGAAAACACAGTCTGTTTTAAAATAAGATGGATGATTCAGTTGGTTGACTATTTTTCTCATATGCATAAGATTTTGAGGTCAAGCAGACATAGATTCAAATCCTGGCTCTGTCACTTACTATGTGATCTTCAGAAAATTATTTAAACTACCTAAGGCTTAGTTTCATGATCTGCAAATGAAGATAATAAGCCTGGCATTACAGGGTTGAAATGAAAATCAGACAAAAATAAATATATTTTATTAAATTAAGATATGTTTGGTTTCAGATGAGAGAAAACTGACATAAAATAACTTAAAATGACAACAAAGAGGAGAATGCTAAGTGCTAATTATTTTCAGAGGAAGTCCATATTGAGACTAATTCTAAATAACATTTATCTAGAATAATTTTATATTTCCAAATGAAATTACAAAAATATTAACTTCCACATATCCTTCAGCCAGCTTCGCCAAATATAAAATTAGCTATCATAAAATTATCAAAATCAGAAAATTAGTATTGACAAAAATATACCTTAGTTTACAAACCTGATTCAAATTTTGGTAATCATCTCTTTTCTGGCCCAGGATCTCACATTGTATTTAAGTTTCATATCTTCTTGGTCTCCACCATCTGGGAAAACCCCTCAACTTTCTTTATTCTCTTAACCTTGACAAGCTTGAAGAATATTAACCAATTATTATATAGAGGCCTGCTTTTATCTTGTTTTATTGCTAAATTTGCCCCAGATTTGGCCATTGGGCAATCCTTCAAGTTGATTCCTGTGTCATTTTCACATACCTCTTGTTATTTTTGGGGGCCCTTCCTTGCTTTCTGACACCTCTGCGTATCTCATTATTTCAGCCCTGGAATGAGTCATTTCTCCACAGAAACTTAACGGAAAGTTCAAGGCAATGAAGCTGGCTCCAGGTACAGCCAAACTAAAGGGTTCAAGGAATTTCATAATGAATTCAAATCTGTTGCTCAAACTTTTGGCTCTGTTTTTCTCAGGTTCTTTCTTAGGCAAGTGATTATACATGGTGGCTAAGATGGCCATTGATGCTTACCCTCAGAACTGTTTGGCCTAAGAAAAACGAGAAAACTCCTGAGAGTCACTGTACAAGTCCCACGGAGAGGTCATGTTAACACAACTTAGGTCATGTGTCCATCTCTGATCCAATCTCTTTGGTCAGGTATGTATCATATGACCACAGGCAGGGAGGAGAGGAGTTCAGCACAATAATAAGGGCACTGCTGCTGCTGCTAAGTCGCTTCAGTCGTGTTCGACTCTGTGCGACCCCATAGACAGCAGCCCACCAGGCTCCCCCGTCCCTGGGATTCTCCAGGCAAGAACACTGGAGTGGGTTGCCATTTCCTTCTCCAATGCATGAAAGTGCAAAGTGAAAGTGAAGTCGCTCAGTCGTGTCTGACTCTTAGCGACCTCATGGACTGCAGCCTACCAGGCTCCTCCATCCATGGGATTTTCCAGGCAAGAATACTGGAGTAGGTTGCCATCGCCTTCTCCCAATAAGTACACTAGAAAAATTTAAAATAAAATATAGGTAATAAATAAAGGCAACATACGTATGTGTGTGCTCAGTTGTGTCTGCCTCTTTGCAGCCCCGTGGACTATAGCCCACCAGGCTCTGTCCATGGGATTCTCCAAGCAAGAATACTGGAACGAGTTGCCATTTCCTTCTCCAGGGAATCTTCCCGACCCAGGGATCAAACCTGCATCTCTTTTGTCTCCTGCACTGGCAGGGTGTTTCTGTAGAACAAGACAAACTAACATGGATGTCAGCTTTCTTCCAGTCACAGTGCAAGTTCCACGGAGAAGTCATACTAGCACAACTTAGGTCATACAAGGCACTTCAGAACATCCAAAACATTGAGCATGTATTAAAAATATGAAAGCTGCCAGTTAGCAAAATTTGCTGAGCATCTCCTTTTTTGTTGCCTTAAAACAAGCAAACAAAAACAAGAGCAGAAACTAGAGTGAGGAAAATGAAACGAGAATGGAAAGCCAGAGTGAAAAGGCAACCCATAGAATGGTAGAAAATATTTGTAGGAAATATTTCTACCATAGAAAATAATGGTAGAAAAGCTCGATAAGCAGCTAAGAAGACATACAAATGGCTAACAGGTATATTGAAAAGATGTTCAATGTCACTAATTATCAGGGAAATGCAAATCAAAACCACCATGAGACCATCTCATACCTGTTATGATGTCCATTAGCAGAAAAGTAAAAGATAACAAGTGGTGAGGATGTGAAAATATTAAAACACTGTTAACAGGAATGTAAAAGGGTATAACTGCTATGGAAGACAGTATGGAGGTTTCTCAAAAAAATTAAAAATAGAATTATTGTATGATCCAGTAATCCCACTTTGGGGTATTTAGCAAAAAAAATTGAAATCAGAATTCAAAAAAAATCTGCACTCCCAGCTTCATTGAATCATTATTCACAACAGCCAAGACATGGAAACAACCCAAATATCCATCAACAGGTAATAGATAAAGAAAATGTGGTATATCATACAATGGAGTATTATTCGGTCTTTAAAAAGAAGGGAATCCTGGGGCTTCCCTGGCGGTCCAGTGGTTAAGACTTTGCCTTCCAATGCAGGGGGTGCAGAGTTGATCCCTGATCAGGGAACTAAGATCCCACATGCCTTGTGGCCAAAAAACCAAAACATAAAACAGAAGCAATATTGTAACAAATTCAATAAACTTTAAAAATAGTCCACATTAAAAAAAAAATTTTTTTTTAAAGAAGGAAATCCTGCAGTATGATACAGAAGAATCTTAAGGATTGTAAAGTATGCTAAGTAAAATATGCCAGTCACAGGACAACTACTGCACGATTTCACTTAAGGTTAACTAAGACAGTCGCGCTCACGTGAGCAGAGAGTATTAACAGAATGGTAGTGGCCAGGGGTTAAGGAGAGAGGGGAATGGGGAATTGTTAATCAATGCACACAAACTCTCAGTTGTGCGAGATGAGTAAGTTGCAGAGATCTGCTGTACAGTAATTAACGTGACTGTATTGTATACTTCAAAATTTATTAAGAGGGTAGCTGCCATCCTAAGCATTCTTACCAAACACACACACACACACACACACACACACACAAACAAGAAAACCTAAAATGAGGAAGTCAAAGCCTCAGTTTCAAATGTGGGAAGAGAAGTGGGGTAGGGATTGATTACATCCATGTTATCTGGGGAGATGACAAATGAGGGTACCACTTTATTAAATCTAACAGTCACTCCACACTCAGAAGACCTTTAATACTTTCTTAGTATTTGTTTGTTATGTTACTATGATGGTGATTTAATGAGAGGCTGCTTTTTTAAACAAACAAGCCAGAATACAAATTCAAGTATGTCATCCCCCCCTTCAAGAGTCTTGAGAAATAGTCTAAGACATTTGTTTCAGTGATGTTCCAAACTGCTGTGTCTAAAGTATTCCCCCCAAGAGCATATTTTCAAAAATCAATTAAAATTCATTTAAATTCAAGATTAAGGAGAGTGATCAAGTTTGATGTACCTATTTGGCATTAAAACAGTAAGGTGATAATAGAAAATCACTGGTTTCCATTTAACGGAATCCTATGAAGCTTTTAAAAATAATGGAGCACATATATATGTATAGCTATGAAATGACCCACAAAACACACCATCCAGTGGAAAAAAGCAAGGAATACAACAGTATGTATGAGTTCAGTCACTCAGTTGTGTCCAATTCTTTGGGAGCCCATGGACTGTAACCCGCCAGGTTCCTCTGTCCATTTGATTTTACAGGCAACAATAGTTGAGTGGGTTGCCATTTTCTCCTCCAGGGGATCTTCCTGATCTGAGGACTGAACAACATACAAATAGCATGCTTTTAACTGTTACTTTTCAAGAAGGAGTACGTGTATGAGTATATGCTCAGTCTATGCACAGCCTATCTCCGGAAGGATATCTAAATAATTGGGAGTTTTCGAGTAGCTGTTGTTCTAAAAATATTAGTATGTTTGTGGCATTTTCACATGTTTGATTCTTAGCTCTTACTAGATTTCATGATCCCTTAGGACAGGGCTCATGCTCTGTTCTCCCCTATATTCCCATGTGCACAGAAAGTTACACTACAAGACACTCAATAAAAGGCTGCGTATTAACATGCTCAGATTTACACCTGGTGAAGCTAAGTAAAGATGGAGGATAGAGGAAAAGATTCATCAAAATGAAGATGAAAGTAATGTGAGGGCTTATTTGAGGAGGTACTCAAATACAATACAATCAAGTATCCATATTCTTATCTCGTATAAGTAACTAAAACTTGGTAAGAGCTGTGCATTCCACTGACTACTAGTTACATGTGTAACAGAAAAGATAACTTTCCATCTCATCCCCAGAAACTGGGATAAGCTTATCCTGCGACCCAGTCTTGCACACAAGACATCTGCAGTTCTGTTTGCCATTACAAAATTAATAGCCCATGTGGTTCCCAGGAAAGGAACTTGGAAAGGGAACTTCCCACCACATAGTGTGTAGTTAGAAACAGCTGGCCCTGTGGCCAGGGAATATGCTGACAGCCGCTGAAGCATTTTCTATGGGTCATTGCCATTCTCGGAGCACCGGACCAGCCCACCAGCTCTTCATGAAATGATACAAACACACAAGCAGGTGGGTGCTGCTCCACTTCATTTCTTCATTCAAAACATTTCCTGAAGATCATAGCCATAAGTACATGTAAAGTGAAATATAAAAGTTCCAGATTGAGAGCAAGTACATCTGAGATTTTGTGACTTGATACAAGTTCAGAGAAAGACACAGTCGTGCTTATGTGGATTGAAGTGTTGAAAAGTCTGCCAATCTGAAAAGTCACAATGCTTGACATTACTACAAGAGGCAATGTGATAAATCACTTTCCCCATCAAAATCAGAAATCAGCTGATTTCATCTGCAGATTACAGCATTAAGTAGAGAACACGAAGGAAGACAAAAGGGTTAGCTAACACTTTAAATTTCTCCAAGGACCTACCATAGCCATGAATGTTTATAGGGGTTATTTCAGTTTTCTTTACACAAATATCCCTATTTTATTGCTGGGGAAACGAAAGCTCAGAGAAGTTAGTTAACTTGTCCCAGATCAAACAGCCATTGCAATGTCAAGACTCTACATTTAGGACCTGGCCTAAAGCAACAATTAGCTCCCCCAATCTGATGGCCAGTGAAAAGCAAAGATGAACAGCATGATCTCTGGGACCAGATCACTTGGCACGAATCCTGATGCCATCACTTGTCATCTGTGAGACTTAACATGCCTATCACTTAGTTTTCATCCAGTCCTAAAGAGGGGCAATGCCAAAGAATGTTCAAACTACTGCACAATTGCACTTTTTTCACATGCAAGCCAAGTAGCTTGAAAAGCCCTCAAGCTAGGCTTTAACAGTATGTGAACTGAGAACTTCTAGATGTACAAGTTGGATTTAGAAAAGGCAGAGAAACCAGAGATCAAAATGCCAACAACTGTTACATCATAGAAAAAGCTGGAGAACTCCAGAAAAACATCTACTTCTGCTTCATTGACTATGCTAAAGCCTTTGACTGTGTGGATCACAACAAACTGTGGAAAATTCTTGAAGAGATAGAAATACCAGACCACTTTACCCATCTCCCAGAAGCCTTTATGCAGGTCAAGAGGCAACGGTGAGAACTGGACATGGAACAAAGGACTGATTCAAAATTGGGAAAGGAGTATGTCAAGTTTGTATATTGTCTCCCTGCTTATTTAACTTATATGCAGAGTACATCATGTGAAATGCCAGGCTGGATGAATCACAAGCTGGAATCAAGGCTGTGGGGAGAAATATCAATATCTTCACATATGCAGGTGACATCACACTTATGGCAGAAAGTGAAAAGGAATTATTAGCCTCTTGATGAAGGTGAAAGAGGAGAGTGAAAAAGTTGGCTTAAAACTCAACATTCAAAAAACAAAGATCATGACATCCAATCCCATCACTCCATGGCAAATAGATGGGGAAACATTGGAAACAGTGAGAGACTTTATTTTGGGGGATCCAAAATCACTGTGTACAGTGACTGCAGACATGAAATTAAAAGACGCTTGCTCCTTGGAAGAAAAGCAATGACCAACCTAGACAGCATATTAAAAAGTAGAGACACTACTTCGCCTACAAAGGTTTGTATAGTCAAAACTATGTTTTCTAGTAGTCACGTAAAGATGTGAGAGCTGGACAATAAAAAAGGATGAGCACTGAAGAATTAACGCCTTCAAACTGTGGTGCTGAGAGTCCCTTGGACTGCAAGGAAGTCAAACTAGTCAATCCTAAAGGAAATCAACCCTGAATATTCACTGGAAGGGCTAATGCTGAAGCTAAAGCTCCAATACTCTGGCCACCTGATGCGAAGAGTCAACTTACTGGAAAAGACCCTGATGCTGGCAAAGATTGAAGGCAGGAGGAGAAGGTGATGAGAGAGGACAAGATGGTTGGATGGCATCATCCACTCAATGGACATGAGTTTGTGCAAACTCTGGGATATGGTAAAGGACAGGGAAGCCCGAAGTGTTGCAGTCCGAGGGGTCTCAAAGAGTCAGACATGACTAAGCAACTGAACAACAACACTTACCTTCACTGTCTCCCTTACTTCCATCTGTAAAATGAGCAGAAGAACAGTAACTACCCATGTGGGTTATTTTGAGGGTAGGTGGATTTATATAAGTAAAACACTTAATGTTAGGTTCTGACTCGAGAGAATCAGGACAAACACACTTTGATGGGAAATAGAAAGGAGTATGATAAAGGTGTAAATCACAGGAAGGTAGATCAAGGCAAGACAAATAGTGCAGAGATCTCAGTTATGACCTGCGACTGTATTTGAGGGTGGGAGTGGGGAGCAGCTCACCAAGAGAGAACATGGTTGACAATGGAGAGAAAGAAGATTAATGAAGACAAACTGGGAAATCAGAGTTGCCCTGTGGATAGGAATATTCTGCAGTTTTTCATCGGCTTTGCTGTTGTTACTATTCTCTCGTCTTTCAACAGAAAAAGCATCACTTTGTTGAACTATCTCAAAAGCAATCATGTAAAACAGTCAACTCTATACAATTTGCACTCCTCTGAGAGGTTTAGTCTACCTTCCTCAGCTCAGGCAAAGCCTTCTGGAAACAAAGCACCAACTTGGATTCCTAAATGAGCTTCAGTCCCCGTGGTTCAGCTACTCAAAGCTTCCAGCAGCACAGAACCTAATAGTTCAGGCTCCACAGCTGGGTTCTGAGCCTGGGGCTTCCAACGACTTTTCGCAGAGCTTCATGATTGGTTTGCTTCCATGGGATTTGGATCAAGAAGATGAAAAATGAGCACAAGATTATTTGGAAACAGTTCATATTTAAGAAATCTTCAAATGCTTTCACAAACAAAAGTAATCTATGAATACTGTATAACAACCCTCTAATAACTTCCCACTTGCTAATGTTTATCACAGGAGGAAAATTAGCAGCGAGTACACCCATACTTCAAAAGTTAGGAAAGGGAAGATAAAATCCACGTAGTCTGGAAGAAAATCACTTTAGTCAGTGGAGAAGAGCAGTTCATGAGGGAAGAAAACTGTATTTGAATTTCCCAGCATTGTGGTAATCAAGTGTTCTATCTAGATGATCGCTATTTTTGACAGAGTATCCCCAGCCTCCAGCACCCAAACCACCAACCTCTGTCCCCACCAATTCATGGTAAGCCATCCCAGGAGCATGTACCGTTCTGCAGCCACAGGGATGGGGTTATGCAGATTGAAGATCACCTATCTTTAATGCATAAAGTTGAAACCAAATACAATAATCTCATAACACTCAAACAAATCAATGCCTTCAGTCACCATCCACCCCCATTCTCTTGTGGGATGGATGGTGACCCTCACACTTCATTCTGGAGCCGAGCCTCCCTTCAGGGCCCGCACATTAGTGAGTCCAATTGGCCATTTTTTTTGTTGCAGAGCTGCTGGTTTAAAAATCAGCATTTATAAAGAAGCTTATTGATGCAGTAAAAAGCCATGACAGAGATGTAATAAATAATGTTTTGAATTACAGTTTGGACATTTAAAAATGCTCTGGGCTCATTTTCATGAGGTATTTGCATTTTTAATAGGAAAAAAAAAAATCTCTGAGCTTCCAGTCCCAGGTTAACAGCCTCATTCAAGTTGTAAATTTTTTGTAGGAGCAATTACAAACTGTACAAAGATTCATTATTTCTCGAGTACTTTATCAGGACATTTCCCCATACATCTAATTTGTCCTGTCTGAAATGTAACTTGACATAAGGGATTCTCTTAATTGCTTTTGAAGCCCTTCCAAGATAATCAACAGCTTTTTGGAGGATGATAAAAAGACAGTAGACAATATTGCCAGTTTGCCTAAGGATCGCACGCTGAAGTTTACGTTTAAGAGATAGCAAAGAAAGGCAATAATTGCCTCTTACACTATTCAGTATCTCTATTTTAACTTGGTTTCCAGTTAAACAGCAGTGTCTAAGAATAGTAGGAAGAAGATGCCCCATTTTTATCTGCCCCATTCCAATGTCTTGTCACCTTGGGGGTGGGGGTAGATGCAGTCCTTATTTACAAATGGACAAAAGTATAGTCTTTTTATTCTGAAGAATCCTAATCAAAGATTAAATAAAACATAACCAAATTTGGGGAGAAGAAACTGTGTCAAAAGCTGGTTGTGTTTCTGCAAACCACCACTTAACAATTAAAGCAAATGATGGAACACTTTTTTAGAACCGTTTTACCTTGAGTTTTCAAGCTGCCAATTCTAAATAATTCCATTTTTTAGTTACAGAACTATTATCTAATATACATAGTTGGCAGATTATGGTTCCTACAGATGTCCACACCTTGACACCTGGAACCTTATAAGGTATAATAATAGACTTTGTAGATGTGATGAAGGCTACTGACCTTGAGATGGGGAGATTGTACTGGATCACTGGGAGACACCCCATCTACTCAGATCCATCTTTTAAACTTGAGAACTTTTCCCAACTGTGGTTCAAGAGATGAGACAGAAGGGTTAGAAAGATTCGACCTGAGGACTCAAAGCCGCTGCAGGGTTTGAAGACAGGACGGGACCAGGAACCAAGGAAAGTGGTGGCCTCTCTACGCTGGGAACAGCCTTCAGTTTATAACTAGCAACAAAATAGGGACTTCATTCCCACAGACGCCAGAAACTGAATTCACAAGCAACCCAAATGAGAAGGAAAACTTATTCTTCTCCAGAGCCTCTGGAAAGGAATGGAGTCTGGAGACACTTTGATTTCAGCACAATAAGACCTGAATCAGAGTTAACTACACAACTATGAAATAATACATTTGAGTTGTTTAAGCCACTATATTGGTAGTAGTTTGTTAAAAACACCCAGAAAAACAATACGCTGTCTAAAGCAAAGTACTCTATTTTGGTATCCAGATCATTTTTGTAACACAAGATTAATATGATTTGTATTATCATCTTATCATTTAGTTAGTACCACCCTGTGCAATGGAAATTCAAATACTGCTGGCTTAAGTAAAATTAAATTATATCTCACAAATGGAAAATATACAAGACTCTAGTGTCCTTTTAGGAAGCTGACATTAACTTAAGAACACCAGGGCATTGGATAAAAATTATTAGCTTTGTTTTAGATCAACAATGTTAACATGCCGTGCTGACCCTTTATCATCTCCCAAGAACTGCTCTTGGCAGGAATCGCAGAATTGATTGTTCTCAATTTTAAAGCTTAGCCTTGGCAGTCTGTAATGTAAGAAGTCCACAGGAGCTCAAGGAATATTTAAATCTTTTCAAATAAAACATACTCCAAAATGATAAGAAAATAAAAATCACTTTTTCCAGGTGACTGCAGGCAATATTAATAGCCAAAATTAAAAGGTTAGTTTGGTGTTTTCACTTGTATTAACCGATGGATGTCCTTTTCTAAGATATTATGTTCCACTGTATTAACTTTCCCAAAGAAATAAAAGCATAGCAATTCACGCCAGAAGATCACAAGAACTGTTATGGAAGGCACAGAAATAAAGAAAACCAGGAGGCTTCAGCTCATAAAGATGGTCAGGAGGAGATTCACCATCTAAGTCTATAAAATCAACAAAAGTATGATGTTCCCTTTTAAGATGGTAGATAGAATACATGTATGAAATTTTGTTTCCTCCCAAAACCCTAGTTAAATATATAAAGACACAAAATAACAAGGACAGGAAGAACACAAAATGAAACAAAAGTAACAAAACTTTGGAAGCTGGAAACCAAGGAAACTATGGTCAAGGATTTAACCAACACCCCCTCTCCCCCAGAGCTGGATTGTAGCCAATGGTTGCAAGAGCTGAGAACCAAGGCAATTTACTCTGCAAACCCTCCAAAGACTCAGAACCAGACGGCCCAATCTTGGGTGAAAGGGACTGAAGACAGTAGAGAAAAATGCACGAAACTAGATTCCCAGATCCCCTTTCCCAACACCTCCAGATTTTGGCACGTCTGTCCCCTCGATAGTCTTAACACAGATGACTTCTGGAGTGGAGTACTGGAGGTGAGATAGGAGGGGCGAGGATGGAGGTACCCGACTTAAGTCAGAAGAAGTGAATATAATGCAAGAGGAATGCTAACTTGAGGACTTTGAGCTGTGTGGGAACTCTAACATAATCTAGCAAGGAGTTTGACATCTTGGGTCTAGGTCTCTACTGGATGAACAGTACACTCTTAAGAAAGACTGTTATATAAAACGCAAAACTTGGCTCCAACAGCAGTCCTCTATGCTACTCATTATTGAATCTCTAAGCTGTATTAACTCCAGTACGAAGAGGATGGCATGGGAATCCCTGGATGCTGTGGGTACCACCCGCCCCAGACGGGTCACCTTCTGACCCTTCCTATCTTCAGCATCTCAAGGGAGGTTAAAGGCATCACAGCATGTGTTCAGTACTCTGCTCCCTGTGGCAACACATTTTTTGTGGTGAAACTTTCACTTTGATACACACCCCCTGAAATGGTTTAATAGTACAGATCTCAGGCTTCCTCCGTCACTAGTCACCAGACCACTGGCAGCCAGGCCTTTGCCCTCCAAGTAGGGGACTGGAAGAACCTTTTCTGAGGAATCTGGCCTGCCCAAGAGGAAAAACCTGAAAATCATGACAATGAGAGCCACACCCCCACCCCCATCTAACAATCCAAAGCACTCACATGGTCCTAGAATAGTTGTTCTCCTTTGGGATGACCTTGGTCCCAAAGAACACTGGGTGATGTCTAGAAGCATTTCTGATTACACGGGTGTGGCTGCTATCTAGTGAGTAGAGGTCAAAGGTACCATCAATCATCCCTCAATGCACAGGCGGTCCTCCTCCACAGACACTCAGCAGTTCCAAGTGTCCTTTCAGCGTCTCACTCTCAATCATGACCAGACAGCCAAGGAGTACCAGGCAGCTTAACAAAGCTAAGCTTCTCTTATAGAGAAGAAAACAGATTAAGCACATGACTATCCCTCATGCTGCTGAGAGACACGTAAATACAGCAGATAGACAAAGGTGCCATCTCATGCGGTCTTAGCTCATATAGCACAGTTTTTTTTTTTCTTTTTTTCAATCATCCATCCTTGTCCGGGGGCTTCCTTGATAGCTCAGCTGGTAAAGAATCCGCCTGCAATGCAAGAGACCCCGGTTCAATTCCTGTGTCGGGAAGATCTGCTGAAGAAGGGACAGGCTACCCACTCCAGTATTCTTGGGTTTCTCTTGTGGCTCAGCTGGTAAAGAATCCACCTGCAATGCAGGAGACCTGGGTTTGATCCCTGGATTGAGAAGACCCCCTAGAGAAGGGAAAGGCTATTCATTCCAGTATTCTGACCCAGAGAATTCCACGGACTGTATAGTCCATGGGGTCGCAAAGAGTTGGACACAACTGAGCAACTTGCACTACCCTCATCCACTGGTTTCAACGTAAATTCTAACTACAAAAAATGAGTTCTGCAGTCAATAACCCTCATTATTTGTTCAACTATCCAATGACTTACGACATACTCAGCACATAAAGTCTGAGGCTGATACAGTGTAAGAAGAAAAAGAAACTATTTCCTGCTCTTCAACAAGCCCAAATGTCTGACTCTTCCTAGGCAAGTTTTAGCATCTCATATTAAAATGTTTTGAAGCCTCCAAGTCCAGTTTACATTTCAAAAGGTAATGTTTTGTGAGTTCTGTAACAAACTAGGGAAAGCCTGCTATAACATTCCACACAAACAACTAAGTGACCCTGCTGTAGACCACAGATTGACAAGCAACACTGTAAACCAAATACATGCACACGACTATAAAGACGCCACACACTCAAAAGCACATCAGTAAGAAACTGATTCAGTCACTGATAAAAGGGAATAAATGCAGCCACAAAAGACTACCAGGCACGTTCTCTTTGGTAATCTGGTACACACTGGGCTGTGGGGGCTGCTGATAGTGCCTCGTGGGCTGGGACGAGGTCCTCCACCAGGTGCAGTGGCCCCCACGGTCACTGGCATCAGGGCCATGGCCTAGGGGTCAGGGATACTCAACTGGCTGACGGAGACCTGTGTGGTGAGGGGCACAGGAGGGGACTTGGTGTGATCCAAGAATGGCTCTTATAAATGACTTGAGCAAATGTTGAAATTAATGGGAGTTATGTTTCTCATTGTCAAAGAAAGTACCTATGAGAAGACAGAAGCTAAATAAACCCTGTGGAGCAACACTAGAACTGGAAGCATCGATGTGAATCATTGATTTCTTTATGTAGAGATGTCAAAAATGTCAAGTCTTCATGAAAGAGAAAAAAAGACTAAGGAACTATTCCAGACTGAAGCTAAAGCAAGTAAGAAATGCCATGAGTAATCCTGGATTGAACAGACTTACAAAGGACATCACTAGGACAACTGATGAAATGTGAATAGGGTCTATGGATTAGAGGAGATCATTGTATTGATGTTATCTTCTCGACTTCGATGCTTCTATTATAGAGATATGTGGACATGTATTCTTACCTTTAAAAAACACACTTAAGTTTAGATCCTAAGTAGGTGATTAGGCATCATGACTCCAACTTACTCTTAAATGGCCCAGGAAAAAAACACATGTATCATGTGTGCATCTGTTTAAAAAAAAAAAAAAGAATAAATGACAGGAAAAATATGGCTAAATGCTGAGAGTTGGGGAATATGGAAAGAGAATTACAGGCATTCTGTGTGGCATTATGGCAACTTTTCTGAGACTGAAATTTCAAACTGAACAGGGGAAAAAAAGGACATTCTCTGTAACTATATAAATCCCAAGGTATTTTAAATGAAAAAAGCAACACACAAAAAAACTAAGTGTAGTAAAATATGTATTTTGCTATTTAAATAAAAAAGGGATGCTGAGAGTATAAACATAGAGTAACATGCCAGATCTGAACTACATTGATTTCTTCCACTGATGAAAAAGTTGGGGTTTAAAGGGGATCAGTTCTGGCTAGAGAAGAAAAGATTTTTTTTTAATGTGAAAATCTGAATTGAGTACTATGTGAAGTAAAGTGTAACTCAGGAAAAAAAACAAACCCAGAATGCTTCAGTACTTGCCAAATACAAGTCCCAGGCTGGTTACCTCAGAAGGACCTGAAGAACATTTAAAACTACATTAGCAGGTCATCAGTTTCAGAAATTCTATTTCAGTGGGTCCAGCATAGCACTCAGGTAGCAGTAAAATTTCCCCGCTGCTGCTGCTACTAAGTCACTTTAGTCGTGTCCGACTCTGTGTGACCCCATAGACGGCAGCCCACCAGGCTCCCCCGTCCCTGGGATTCTCCAGGCAAGAACACTGGAGTGGGTTGCCATTTCCTTTTCCAATGCATGAAAGTGAAAAGTGAAAGTGAAGTCACTCAGTCATGTCCAACTCTTAGCGACCTCATAGACTGTAGCCTACCAGGCTCCTCCATCCATGGGATTTTCCAGGCAAGAGTACTGGAGTGGGGTGCCATTGCCTTCTCCCTAGTTCCTAATAAAACATAACATGGTTTGGGAACTGAGGCTTTAACCAGATCACCCAGACCTGATCCCCTCTAAGCCCCAGATTCTAAGTAAATTAGAAATAGTTTTTGCCCAATGAGATAAGATTATAATCTAGGGAAAGAATACTTCACAAGTGAAATCAGAAAATCTGAACACCGGGTTTGTACTAACTCTGAATAGAAGCCAAGGCTCACCTGTTATTCTTTCTTTCTGCTTCCTTATTAAGGACAAAAAATACTGTTGAGGTCAGAGTAACCTGACTATTACTTGGTACAGAAAACACATTCAAATACCCTGCATTAATCAGAAGGAACATTCTTTGTAAATATATTACAAGAGTACAGCTATTTACTTTTCATTAAGAAAAATCAGTGGGTACAAGTAAATACAGTGTCTGTAACATTCTAGATTTCACGTGGTAGATTCACCAGGGCTCATTTTATTACTGTGCTTTGTATTTTAATGTACATTAACTATATTCTGCATCAGATAAGAAGGTGATTTTACATGATAAAAAGGAAATTTTAAAAATTATAGCAACAAAACAGTTTAGATATCTGGTCCTTACATTTCAAAAAAGAGAAGTAAATACGAGAAAACTAAGCATTACCATGCCAGCAGTATGTATTTATTATTATTCATGAATGGTCAAGACTTACAAGGCCCATTACTATTAGTATAACCACACATATGAAATATCACTTAGTGACATGGAGTGAAAAGGACAGTTTCATATATATTTAAAAAATACATATACATACACATACACACAGTCTCTCTCTCTCAAACATTCACCGTTCACTGCTACAAAAGCAGGAGGTATCAAGCTGCAGGAGTTCCAATATACATAACATGTTGAAATATCTCAAGCATAAAAACTGCACTTAGGTTGCAAAAATAAAGTTTCTTTCTTCAAACATTTTGATCTGAGCTCAAGCAAAGCAAACATGAACACCAATGATTTGTATCCTATTTAACACAATTTAAAACATAAAAGGATAAACAGTTGTAAAAGTCCTGAAAATGTAGAGGTTATTTATAGGAATGAACAATGCATTTCTTCCCCCTCCCCCAAAAAAAGTCTACAGCAGACGTGTTTCATCCTGGCTCTCAAATACTTGAAAATCATAATTTACTATATTCACACAGCAAATTGAGGCAGAACAAAATGAGAAAATCATTACTTCAAACAAGGCATTATTGCCCTTAAGTTTCCCTAGACAATTCACTAGTGCAAGAGCATCATTTACCTGAAAGATCATGAATCACAATTGAAGAGCACTCATACAAAACTATTTCCTTTTTTCTTTAAAAAGTGCCATGACTTCTTGACTTCTCGTTTTAAAAAACCACCACCACCACCCCCACCACCACACATACACTAATGAAAGACCGTCTGTCTCCATCTCTTGTCAATGAGGAAAGGCCAGAGTGACTCTTTGATTCCAATTCGGAATGGTGTTCGCTGGCCAATGCCCAAGGTCTCCAATTTGGAGCAATCAAGCTGAGCATTTCTCGGACGTTGTGCTCCTACGACAGGGCTGTCAGTTATCTTTAAAATAAACACACAAAATCAAAAATAAATGAGAAGTCCCATGATGAGGTTTTACATTCTCTATTTCCTTTTGCCCTCAGTGCAAGAAATATGATTTGATTGCTAGAAAAATAAATAAAACATCTGCCGCAATCAAGAAAACACTTTTTCTATAAACTTCACCAATACACATGGGCTCCTTTTTACACAGCAATTTAGAGAAAATTAACAATAGAAACTGCCAACATATAAGCAAAGTTCACTTTGATTAGTGCTGGAAAATAAAGTTATCCAATACTTTTAAACAACAAGAAAAATGTTATCCATAGAACACAACAGTGATGGACCTGGACTTCCAAGAAGTAAGAAGGCTACCTGTTTGTCTGTCTGTTTCGGCCAAGTACAGCTTGAAGGATCTTAGGTACCTGATCGAGGATTGAGTTGGCCTCAGCGGTAAAAGTGCCAAGTCCCAACCACTGGACTGCCGGGGAATGCCCAAGTGAGGTTCTAAATGCCGTGTACTCACCGGTCTTAAGTGGCTGCTGGGGAGGTTGAAGGCATCTGCAATTGCACACGCCATTTCATACTTAGTCATCTGCTCGTTCCCGGACCAGTGAAAGGTTCCCTTAATTGATGGATCCTGACAAGGACACAAATAGTTCAAACTGGTTTCAAACTTTCTGAGTGGAGTGGAACAGCAACTGTGACGAGACAACTAACTTAAACAGGTCCAGGAAATATGACGTACTGTATCTTTCTGGAATGCTCTACACAAGATATCTAAAATCAAATTCCTATAAATCTCCCCAGTTAAAAATGGAAAATCAGTTTCTAGAATTTAGCTGTAAGGATTTTTTTTTTAAATAAATTGCTAGTGGCTCTGATTTTATTTAGTGGAAATCCTAAAATGATCACAGATTTTTATGAAACACAGACCAATTCAACTAGCATTTTCAATTATCCTAAGAAGCTAACACCAAAACTTAACAGAACCATTTTTCAGGATGTTAGTTAATTGTAACAGCCTTAAATATTGTCATGGTATGTATTTTTTAAAAATATATAAATTTTGATGCATTAAAAAAACCAGTCATGCTACTATAAATATTCTAAAGTAACTCAGTCTCTAAGTTTTCTTTCTGTAGATATTCTATTTAGCTCTAACTTTTTCAAATACTTAAAATGAACTATTGTTCAAATATCTAAAATAATTATAACTTATTCTTACAGTGGCTGAAATGATTAAGGTTATTCTGTGCCACTACCTAGATCTTAAATAGACATTACTTAAGACAGGCTTCTTACAAGACATCAGGCAAAGAAAAATACAAGTTTTCAGTTATCTTGCAGTAAGAGAATGACAAATGGAGTCTATAGTATTTGAGAAATAAAATCAAATATAACAGCATAAAAGTTTTTATTATTCATAAATACAGCTACTATCCAACTACTTTTGCTTGGTGTCCTTGTAAATTTTGAAAAAAGCACTTCGGTTCTCACCAGCATCCTCTTCTCTGCTAGCTGACGGCACACGGTGGCCACGTCTTTGACGTGCGTGGGGAACCGCTGTTGCCAGTGGTCCATGTTGGCGGACTTGTTGCTGAACTGCACTTTATCAAACATAATAGTCACGGCACTTTCCTCAAGCCTTTCAACTTCTCCATACAGAACAGGAATTCTCAAAACAGCAGCTCCTAGAGAGTGATAAAAGCAGGTAACATTTCAAAGCTCACTGGTTCTTAAGTCTTGCTGTAAGATCAGAGTGTGTGGATTTAAGATACATTATCACAGAAAACATGAAATATACCAGAATGACACAGCTCACCTATTTAAACAAATGTGATCTGGAGTATTTTTAAATGTCTCTGTCATGTGGGGTATTTTTATAATTATATAATTTTTTCATTATTGTGGCCATTAAAAATAAAACTGATCATGACAATTTCAACAAGTTTTTCCTAGTCCCTGATTATTCCTAGATTTAAAAAATGCAATAAAGGACATTTTGGGGACAAAATTCCTACACAGATTGTGTATTGCATTAATGCTACATTTCCTAGGTGTAATAACTGCATTGTAATTATGTGAAGAACATCCTTGTTGAAGATACATGGTGAAGTAGTTTGGGCTCAAATTCAATGAGTTCAGGAAAAAAATAGTGTACATGTAAAACATGTGGCAAAATATTAACAACTGGAGAAATCTGTATAAAGGGTATATGAGTGTTCACCACATAGTCCTTGAAATCACTGACTAAGGAATGATGAGGTATTTTATGTTGGTCAATACTGAGGGGTTATAACAGACTAGATAATTTACAATAATTGAAATTCAACGAAAACTATTTTAAATTAACTTACTAAAGAGCTGGGCAGATGACTTCTGAGTAACACAGGTTTGAACAGTGTGGTTCCATTTATATGCAACTTTTTTCATGCAGAATATCATGTATAAGATGTACTGAAGTGGATAGGCTATCCTTACATAGGCATAAGGTGAGTGATATTTAATATAAGGTTCATGTGCTTGTTTCGTAACTTCGTTTTTAAAGAGTTACATTACCATACAGTACGTCTTGTCCCTCTTGTAACTAGAAAAACTCTGTATCAATCTATCATCACAGGTGAGTGGTTTTTAAAAAGAAAACTAACAGTATTTAGCTGTATTATGAATGACTGCAATACCAATGCCAATAGTTTTATAATGATTCATCCACTAGTGTATAGGCGAGGCTACCATGAAGCAATCGTTACTGGTTACACTGGCTACCATTTATGGCTTCTTCCTTACTGATTCCTGAATCATATTTGTAAATAAATATAAATTTCTTCTCAGATTATCTTCATTTTTGATGTGTAGTCTTAGTAATACATGACACGTATAGTGTTTTGCACCATATAAAACAACACTATTGTAGTTACTGACAATTCATCTTGTAAACAAATGAGGTAAACTTACAGTGTTGACACAATACTATATGTAATTTCTCTTATGATTTTCTTAATGTTTTCTTCTCTCAAGATTACTTTAGGAATAGTATATAATACACATAACACAATATATGTGTAAATTGACTCTTTATGTTTTAGTAAGGCTTGGGACAAGAGCTGCTGTTTAGTTTTAGTTTAACTGTTTGCTAAGTTGTGTCTGACTTTTTTGCGACCCCATGGACTGTAGCCCACCAGGTTCCTCCATCCACGGGATTTCCCAGGCAAGAATACTGGAATGGGGTGACAGTTCCTACTCCCAGGGATCTTCCTGACCCAGGGATCGAACCTGCATCTCCTGTTTTGGCAGGAGGGTTCTTCACCACTGAGCCACCAGGGAAGCCCCTCTGTCAAGAGTAGGCTGTGAGCAATTAAGTTTCTGGAGAGTCTAAAGTTACATATGGATTTCCGACTACACAGGGGTTGGCAACACTAATCCCGGAGCAGTACAAGGGTCAGCTGTATACTAATATATATTCAAAGACAATTTCCAAAGTATAATTTATAATAATAATAATAATAAAAAACCCTAGGTGTTAAAATGGTATGAATAGTAGGGGATGTTTCTCAAGGATGTAGTACAGTCTAAGGCAGTAGTTTCAGTGCAAAGGATCATTAAATCAGATATTATGCAGCCACTGATATGAAAAAGATATCCTAGAGATGGCTCCATAAGAAATGAAATGCATGTATGTGGGGGGAGAAAAATCAGGTTATAAAACAGTATGCACATATGTTTAGAAATCCACAAAAAATACTTTCATAACCACACTTAGTGCTTCTCTGAGGAAGCACTGTAAGAGAATTCTACAGCTTTAGATTTTTAAAAAAAATTTTTAAGGAGGTTTTTTTTAATAATTAACACATTAATGTGTGTGTATATAAACACATAGGAAAAAAGAAAAACCATACAAATGACTGTGGATATACAAACACAAGAAAAAGGAAAAACCATACAAATGACAGAATACTGCAATCTAAGAAAAATGATACTGATCTTTTTTTTTTGAACGATTACAAAAACCTGATTTATTTTCTATCTCTAATGGTATTGATGTACACACTGACACTGGAAATGGTCTGAAGGGATTCATAAATTCTTCAGGATTTCAAAAATTCTTGTTTTTCTTGTTAACTACATTTCCTAGTTTTCTCCAATGGATTTATGTTACTTGACTACTTAAAAAAAAAAACAAAAAAACAGGAACTTCCCTGGTGGTCCAGTGGTTAAGAATCCGCCTTCCACTTCAGGAGATGCGGGTTCAATCCCAGGTCCAAGAACTAAGATCCCACATGACACAGAGCAACTAAGACCATACATCATAACTAAGACCCGGCACAGCCAAATAAAGAAAAATAACTAAATAAATATTTTAAAAATTAAGATACAGACACACATACACACAAGTCTTAAACAAAAAGGAATCCTCAAAAAGAGTCAGGGAGCTAACTAAAGAGATGTGTCTTACCTAAATTGTTCTCCAGGACGGCCTTCTCTCCTTCTAATTTTGTTTTGCCATATAGATTTAGGGGATTTGGTATGTCTTCCTCTCTATAAGGTGGGTTTGTTCCATCAAAAACATAATCAGAGCTAATGTAGATTAGAAATGCTCCAATTGCAGCTACAAAAAAAAAAAAAGAGAGAGAAAACAATCTATTAAATTACTACACAACCTGACGCTTTACTGGAATTTGTAACAGCTTATTCATTAAAAGTGTAACAAATTTCTTACAAGCCATCTACAAAAGTTTAATATTTGCACACACAGCGATCACTTAATTTTTATGAAGATTTTATAAAGTTGTCATTACCTGCTTCCTTTGCTAAATTCCCAGAAGCATTCACGTTAAGTTGAGAAGCAGCATCTGGGTGATTTTCTACAACATCTGGCCTTCTCTCTGCTGCACAATGTACGATGACATGAGGCTAGAAGTTAAGCATTGATGTGTTTTTAGCCCAAAAAGGAATAAAAACAGAAGAACTATAGCCTTCCAACAGTAAATTAATTCATAGAAAAATGTTTATTAATAAACATTCCTTCAACTAAAGAATCATTCTAATTTTTAATGTGGTTTTGTCACACTTCCCTTTTTCAACGTTCAAACTTCCTTAAAAATATATGTAGGCCCTGAGAAGGAAAAGAGCAATCAAGCAATCCCCAGGCAAAATCAGACAAAACTCTGGGGCAACAACCAGGCTTCTAAATCAAAATAAACTTCATCCCCTCACCTGAGCAGGAGAAAAGGGCAATCATTTATGTCATTCATATGACCTAAACAGTTAAGTATGTGGGAAAGGGAGAGGAATAGCAATTACAAATTAAATTCATAAATTCTAATCTCTTAAATCCATCATTTAAAGAAAATTAAGCATCCATAAAAACTATATTGCCAGTTAAGTATTTAAGTATGCCACCTATATGCTAAGCAGTGTGTGAGGATCAAGGATTTCACAATCTAATGGAAAAAATGGGTATGTAAAGAGACCATTTCAATACTGTATGACATGAAGGTCCTTGGTAGAGACCGGGCATCTACTTCCCAGGGGAGCTGAGTCAGAGTTAAGATTTGGGAAGACCAGTAATCAGAAGGGCTCATGTACCCACACACGAAACTTCCTCCTTCTCAGAAACTGCTTGAAGAAGCATGACCTGAAAGTTGCTGTCAAACTTACATATGCATAAGCTGGGATGGTTCTTAAAATGTGCAGTCCCAGGCTCTACCATAGGCTTACTGAATGAAAATCTCTGGGAGTGAGACATAAGAACAAGTTTTCCAAGTGATTCTGATGCAATGTTCTTTGGGTCATATTTTTACAAAGAACCTGAATTCCTGATTTCACCTCTTACTCAGAGTTGTAACAGAACCTAATTCTTTCTGTAACTTTTCTGTGACCATGGCCAACGAGTTGTTTAACCTCTCTGAGCCTCTGTGATCTCTAAAATGGAAATGAGTCCCTTGGACTGCAAGGAGATCAAACCAGTCAATGCTAAAGGAAGTCAACCTTGAATATACAGTAATAGGACTGATGCTGAAGCTGAAGCTCCAATATTCTGGCCACCTAATGCAAACAGCCGACTCACTGGAAAAGACCCTGATCCTGGGAAAGATTGAAGGCAGGAGAAGAAGGGGGCAACAGAGAATGAGATGGTTGGATAGTATCACCAACTCAATGGACATGAGTTTGAGCCAATTCTGGGAGAGAGTGAAGGACAGGGAAACCTGTCCTTCAGATGTGCTGTAGGCAATGGGGGTCACTAAGTCGGCAACTAAACAACAAAAACAGATATGAGAACATCTATTGTGCAGTGACGTAAGGTTAACAGATACTATTTTCAAAAGGATTTGCAGCGGAAGGAGAGGATGGACAAAATCGAGAGAGTAGCAATGACAGATATACCACCATGTGTAAAATAGCTAGCTAATGCGAAGCTGCTATATAACATAGGGAGCACCGCTCTGTGACAACCTTAACAAGTAGAAATGGGGTGGGTGGCTCAAGAGGGGGGGATAGACACACACACACACCGCTGATTTGTGTAGTTTTACTGCAGAAATGAACACAACTCTGTAAAGCAATTATCCTCCAGTTAAAAAAAAAAAAAAAAAAGCAAATATTTTTACCCTCAAAACAAGAAAAGGATTTGCATAGAAAGTGGTTCTTAGAAGAGTAATTCACAAACAGAAGCTTTTTACAAAATACTTCATTTTCTGCCTTTTGTTAATCTCAACCTATTTTTTTAAGGATGACATACTTTTCTATCCCCCCCCCCAAAAAAAAATGTGCACTGTATACTATTGTTGCTTAATAGGTTAAAAGCTTAAGTACTATAACTTCCTTGAGAACAACAGTTTTTATATCACCCAGACAGAATCACTGCAGATGGTGACTGCAGCCATGAAATTAAAAGACGCTTGTTCCTTGGAAGAAACACTATGAACAACCTAGACAGCATACTGAAAAGCACAGATACTGCTTTGCCAACAAAGGTCCGTCTAGTCAAAGCTATGCTTTTTCCAGGAGTCACGTATGGATGTGAGAGTTGGACTATAAAGAAAGCTGAGCTCCGAAGAATTGATGCTTTTGAACCGTGGTGTTAGAGAAGACTCTTGAGAGTCCCTTGGACTGCAAGATTAAACCAGTCCATCCTAAAGGAAATAGTCCTGAATGTTCATTGGAATGACTGATGCTGAAGCTGCAACTCCAATACTCTGGCCACCTGATGCAAAGAGCTGACTCATTGGAAAAGACCCTGATGCTGGGAAAAGACTGACGGCAGGAGGAGAAGGGGACGACAGAGGATGAGATGGTTGGATGGCATCACCGACTCAATGGACATGAGTCTGAGTAGGCTCTGGGAGTTGCTGATGGACGGGAAGCCTTGCACGTGGCAGTCCATGGGGTCGCAAAGCGTCAGACATGACTGAGTGACTGAACTGAGACAATTCTTAATAGTTTCTTGCTTACCAGCTGAGCTACCAGGGAAGCCCCTTAATAGTTGACTTATGCGTTAAAATAAACCATACCTGAAAATCATAAATGATGTGATGAACTGCATTAGAATCCAAGAGATTGACCTGCTCAAATTTTGGTCTTGCTCTTCTAAAACCACAGCCAACGGCATGCCAATTATTCTGCTGAAATTCTTTGTACACAGCTCTGCCAAGAAGCCCAGTGGCACCAGTAATGAGAACCCGCCTGTTGGGGATGTTAACTTCCTCCTAAAATGTGAAAGACGAGAAAAGAATTAATTAATTTGAAAATAGCCTTTCAACAAAATTAGCCACCATCTTCATTCACTAAACATTTCAAGTCTGAGTTATCTGCTTCATGTCCCATATAAGTCTTAAGTTAGAACAAAGATCAATCAAACTGCATCAATAAGTATGTCACTTAAGAGAAAGTTTTAATAATCCTTCCCAAGAAAAAGAACCTAAGATGATACAGCAACGAATCACCTAGTCAAACGGATTTAGATTTCCTAACAGTAATAATGGAAAAACTTATTTTTAGGATCAATGATGTCCAAAGTAGTAATAAACATCAACTTTATGTTCTTCCATTTATAAAAATGCAGTTTAAAGCTTACTTATTTCCGCCCTGATCAAATATTAGGGTTATATTCTGCCAACATGTTTCCAAACCGACAGTTTTGCTCTTCAATTTTTAATCTCAAGTTTCCTTTTAAACCTCATTGACTTTATCATACTGTGATATGTCCAAATTAGAGAATTTCATATTTCATAGAAATTTATGTGGAAGAAAAATAAATTTGGTCCTTATAGAACTAACATTCTAAGTTTAACTAAATTGGTAAATATTCCTACATTGACTCTAAATTTACCTATTTAGACCAGTTAAAACTAATAAAACATAAGTAGAGGATAAGAAAAAAATAAATATTTTAAACTGATCTATGTCACTATTGTGAAAAAGGAAAAATTCCTCACACACTGAAATTTAAAAAAGAACTACTATTTAGGAAACAATTCCAATTATCTCTACATAGAAATTTCCCTTCTTCCCAAGATAGGTTAACACCAAATATCCTCACAGATATTTGAATTAAGAAAACACTATTCAAAACAAAAAACAATTTTTATTAGTCTATCAACTTGGAGCCTTTTAAATTTGAAATATTGGTTTAGTCACCTAGTTCTGAGCTGTCAAAAACCTTAAATATACACACAATAACCAAAGATCTTTTTTCCCTAGCCCTTAAGACAGCTAATTGAACAGACTAAGGAAAAAAAAAAAAAAGGGACACCTAAATCAAGTATGTCTATCAAAGGAAAAAGCAGAAATGAAAGGGCTGACAGAAACAGAATAAAAGTAAGTTTTTAAAGATATTTCTTCCTTAATTCACCCCACTTCAAGATGTTTTAGAAGCTGAAGAAAAATTCATCTAGGCTCTCCCTTGCAAAACTTGGCTCTAAGTCAAACAATCTATGCAAACAAAGATTTCAGCCAGCAAAATATTTTCTTTGAATTTTTGGCAAGAAAACAGCCCTGCAATGACTGCAATTGTTAAAGAGGTTAAAACAGGCCAGGTCTAGTAGAGATACAATCAGAAAACAATTTGCACAGGATAAATACCATAAAGATCCCTGGGAAAATACTATGAAAGGCCTATGAGTTGGTTTCCTCTGAGTTTCTCACATCACGCTAAAGAAGGAAAGGAATAGACAGTGGTTCTTGGATCAGTGGTTCACAGGCTTTATTCACCTAGGACAGGAATCAACTGGAAGGCTTTCAGATCCAGGAGATTTGGAACTAGGCCTGATAATTGGCATTTCTAACAAGTTTCCAGGTGGTGTTGATGCTGGTGATTTGGAAACTGAACTTGAGAATTCCAGGAACATCCAAGAACTTCCTAAAGATAGCTCTGACTCAAAACAAATTAAAAAAAACTGCCATCTACCCTTCCAGAAGCAACAACCTCGTTACCCTTTTCCCCTTAAAAAGGAAAACTAGAAAAAGAAGTCAAAGACCAAACACCATGCTTGTAGGAACCACAAAATTACTGAACAGTAAAATAAGATCTCTGTGTACTTCACTGGTGAGTGAGGCACATTTTTTCTTCATTTATCATCTGTTAAATGAAGGAAATAAAGATGCATCTTACAAATGTGTTATGGTTTGGCAGTCTTTTTGGCTTTTCAGCGCATCTTAAAATAAGAGTCCAGATAATCTTATAATTGAGAGCATCTGAGATTTGATGAAATATAGTATTAAGTTACAAACGCAGCGGGGGTCTTTAAGGCATATAATGTTCTTCACTTTAAAAAAGTATGGGTGGTTGCGTGGAGAAGATACAAACCTTGTACAGCCTGGGATGATCTGTAAGCTCCCTGGAAGAAAACAGCCCATGTTACCTAGTGGTCAGATGTCAGTGTGCAATAATTTTCTATATTAAAAGAGCAGAGATCTGAAGTACAAGCATTTTCTGAAACAAGAGATTCTGTACAATCCTCTTCTTGAAAACTCTCATGTGAGAGTTTTCCAAAGCGAGGAACCTTAAATCTAAAGATGTTACAGGTTTTGCCCACAGTAAAAGGAAAAAGGTCGGAATCTATCGTCTAGTCAAATGCATGCTGAATTTTGTCTCAATCCTTTGAACTTAATACTTGGTTTCTTGATGACTAAATTTTATCTTCTCTGCCACAAACTGTGGCATTAAGAAGTTACTTGACTCTACTAATGTAAGTCGCTGGTAAAAGGATGCATTTGGACAGATGATTAAGGCTCTTATAGCTTTACAATCCTACAATTCTAACATTTTCCATATTACCCTTCCCACAGAAGATACCGGAATACACTGAAAAAAGTTTGTTTAAACTAACTTTTCTTCTTTTCACACAGTTCTCTTTAGAGAATCAATAAGCATGTTCTGTCACATTATAGCAGCCAAAACAATAAGTTTTCATTCGGATTGCGAGTTTTTTGGTGGTTGGCAAATAAAATACACATCACTCTGAAATTAATAGAAGTCAAACAAAAATATCTCTATTTTTGAGTCTCTATAAACAGAACTCCACCTGAAGCATCTTCAAGCACAGTTTGATTCTTTTAAAACCAGAGAAATATTCCTCTAAAAATAATTTCGGCTCATTACTCTATAAATTACTTTACTTCTGCCAAACACAAGAATGTCCAAACACCTCAAGGAACTCTAAATGGAGGAACAAAAAGCTGCATAGTTAAACCAAAGCATAATTAAAACCTGAAGATATTCTGTCTTCCTGAAAACTCTATTTCTCAATTTTTATTCTTATGAGTCAAGTATATTAAACATGACTTTAATTTGCATCTACCTCTTCTCCTATCAACTCACAATTTACAGAATTCAGTAACACCAGGTGACCAGATTTATACACACACACACACAAAATGTTTGAAAAAGTAAGTACTAATAAATGAAGTCATCGCTCTTATTATGCCATCAAATCAAATAATAGCAAATTCTAAGGTACAGGACAATAAAAGGCTCTTCCAAAATGATCCAAAACAGTACTCTGGAACAGTGGTTTCTACTTTAGCACACTTGGATTAACGTCTACTAAAAATGTTCTAGAGAAAGTCAAGAGTGAAATATCACAAATATTAAAGTAGGATCTTAAGTTTTAGTGGTAAATATAACTATACTTCGCTATTTTCAGAACCTCTTCAATTTGGCAACATTTCACATTGATTTATTTGATTCTCACAACATTCCCCTAGAGATAGATCTTTGAGTAGACACTCCTGGACTTTGAGAAACTTTTTAAAATACCTAGGTGACACTGGTCTAAACTTCCACTGTCACCCTATTGTACCCCATGGCCAGTAATATGAACAGGAACCACCACAGTTTATTTCTCTAACATAAACTATAAGACAGTTCCACTAGGGAGTTTTAACTCTACAGGTTCTGAGAGAAGCAAATATGTGTCAAGCTTTTGGTTGTGCAATTTGAACGAAGGAAAACGCATTTTCATTTGTCTACTGAACTCACTGTTAAAACTGATTAAGCTTTATACACACACACATGCATACACAGTGCACATATACACATACATATGCAATATACAACTTTAGGGACTCAGCATTGTGTGGGGTACACAGGAGCAAAACAGAGGATCAAACAGCTCATCCATCCTAACTTTACTCCCCAAACCCCAAAATGACTTGAAAACACTAAATATGCTGTATTTTGAAGGTGTAAAAATTTTGCATTCTCAAAAATAGCCATCACTTACACCTTCTCTTATATCCTTAAGATATACTGATCTTGGCATGAACATTCTTCTTACCCCAGTACTAGATATATATCCTATGGACTGACGGGAATACTGAGGGGCCTGGAATGAAATAGAGATCGGGATTTATGAAGGAGGTTTATGCAATCTCTGCAGTGGTTCAAAGCCTGAGACAGTCAAAGAGATTGTATTTGAATCTGCAATCTTACTGAATGAAGTTGGACCAAAGACCTGCTCTCTTATTCTCAAATATCTGTAAAATAGAACAAAACCAGTAATAATTATGAGGACTAAAATAAATAATGCATATAAAGCGCACAACAGTGCCATGTATAAACTTATCTCCAATCCTGTTACTACTTCTGAAAAGCCACCTGGCCCCTCTTTTCTCAGAGATACGAACAGTTAAGATCAAAAAAGACGAACAAAGGATGAAAACGAAATTTAGAAAAAGTCAAGACAGCTCAGAAAACCCCTCTTCGTTCCTGAGAGACTGGAGGCTCGAAAGTGAAACCCGACCTAATCACTTCCTGTCGCAGGGGCTGATAAACAAAACACTGAAGAGTGTGCACCGAGGTAAACAAACTCGGCGGCGCCGCCCTCGTCTCCAGGGGCCTCCGACTCTGGGAGGATGCGTCTGGAAAAACACTCGAGCCCCCGCCACCAGACTCTTCCCGCTCTGCGCACTCGGTTACCACGAGACGTCTCCCCACCCGCAACACCCGGGCCAACTCCCTCACCTCCACCAACCGGCAGTCCCCGGGAACAAAGTGGATAGAGAGCTCTTTCTCCCGGCCCACCATGCCCGCCGTCTTTGCGCTGTCGTAGTCGCCGCCGCCGCCGCGACCGCCACTTCCTTCAGCCCGAGATCGCGGCGGGCCGCAGCTCCAAACCCCCCCTGGGCCCGCCTACCCTAGGTCCGGGCCAGCCCCCTTTCACCGCTTCCGGCTTCCGCCGCCAAGACCGCGCCTCCTGATTGGCCACGCTCCGCCGACGCCCCTGAAAGGGGGCGGACGCGCTCGGGACGCTCCCAGCCCACGCGCCAACTCTTAAAGGGATACACGAAACAAAGGCCCTGGTCTTAAACTGGGAATACGAGTTTTGTTTTGGGGCCGGAGGGGGACACGGGGGGCGGGGGTCAAGAATATTTTGTGTGTTCTTCCTTCTCGACTAGGTAAGGAGTGAATTGGATCGCCCAGACTATGTGCGGTGTCTAAGAATCAACTGAGCACATGATACCTAAAGCGGGATGGAGGTGATGGTGGTGTAGTCGCTAAGTCGTGTCCGACTCTTGCGATTCCATGGACAGAGGAGCCTGGCAGTCTACCGTCCATGGGGTTCTCCAGGCAAGAATACTGGAGTGGCTTGCCTTTTTCTTCCCCAGGGGAATCTTCCCAACCCAGGAATCGAACCCGGGTCTCCTGCATTGTGGGCGGATTCTTTACCAACTGAGCTACAAGGGAAACTCTTAAAGCGGGATGAAACACTTTCAAGTCTTGGTGGGAGGGGTGAAGCGGAAGAGGAGACTGCACAACGCTTCTGTATCTATTGATCATTAAAAGTTTTTCTTGAGAGCTTGAGAGAGAGACTGGAATAAAAACAAAAGTGTTGATATCTGCGTCATTAACACTTAAAGAACCCATTTGTCTTTCTGGCATGCCAGAAAGTAGTACGCACGAAATTCCGAACGTGTCACACTCTTCTTAACTAGTTAAAAATAAAAACACGTAGGGGGCTGGGGGACGAATTATTTGGCTGCCCCTTCAAAACAAGGATTTTCGGACTTTTATCAGTAATTGCTGAATGAGTTATTGTAGGAGCCTGGCGGGGTACAGTCCATGGGGTCGCAGTCAGACACAACTTTGCGACTAAACAACAATAACTGGGACTCTACATTCTAGTGAACTTTTAACCCGAGTCAAGATCAGCCTTTGAGAAGCACTGCCTTACAGGTTGCAGCGTCAAGCTACGCTAGGCGAAACTCCACTACCAAGAAAAGTAAAGGAACTAGGAGAAGAGAGTCTTGCTGAACCTTCCACCACCTGGGTTACGCTTTTTTTCAAGTGACAGATCAGAAGCGGCCCTAGTAGGCAACTGCAACTCATTTCCAGTTCAAACCCGAAAAGTTGCCTGTGAAATTTATTCGCAAAAAACCCGAGTATGGATCGCACAGGTTTTGCCAAATTTTAACGTAAATCTGTACTGTTCTTGTCCAGACACGCAGGATACCAAAGCCTTTAAAGTCGCCCACAAACGTGATTACTGCTTGGGTCTTTCTAAAACATATTTTCATAAACCTTTTTTGGTTTAACCTTAGAGCTCAACACTAAGCAGCCTTTAAAAATTTTTTTTTCCACGTCTGAGTCCGGTGACTTTCTTTCCTACCCAACCCCCAACAAGAACTCATTTCCTAGTTACTTTAAGAATAAAGTTTCTTTGGAACTGCAACAAGAGAGACTGAAGCTTCACACTTTTCTATTTTTGTTTTACTACAGGCTGTTAATCAATTTAGCATTATTTAGAGTCCTTGAGAGAAACCCTCCTACGGGAAACCATGCATAATTTGCAAACAACAAAGAAATGGTGTGGGTGTTGGGGAAGCAGATTCAAGATCCTCTTGATCGTTTTTTAAAAGAAATTTTTGTGAAGTTTCTAGTTGAAGCGGTAATGCAATCTAATCTTTCCAGAAAAAAAAAAAATTCTGTCCTACTTGAAGACGATTTAAGGACTTGCATATACAATTAGCATTTTGATTCTCAGAGCAGCCTTACCTGGAGTGAGGAACAAAAAGTTTACTTGCCTACATTTGAGGATCTGGTTTAATATTTGCCAGATAAAACTTGGGTATGGGTCTGGGGGCACATCTTCGTACATGGGTTTTAATCATCTTTTTTAAAAATGGAAGTTTCTACATGAATAAAAATGCCATTGTTATACAGACAATATCCAAGTTCCTGTGGTGGCTAAGTCTATAAATTTAAATAGAGCAATCTAGAGATAAAAAAGTTAGGTTAGCAGGTTCATTTCTTGCCAAGACAAAGAAAGCCTGGAGCACCCAACTATAGATAAAAGCATTATTTCTATAGAACCTTCATCTACATGAATGCATTTTAATCTGGTTAAGTGAAACTGCTGTTTTGGGCTGTTTTTTTCAATTGAGACTTAGCTGAGCTCTCCATACAGGGTCAATAATTAAAGCTGTTTAATTATTCCAAGTCCCAAAGTTATAAATCTTAAAGAAATGAATGACACTTAAAAAAAAAAACACACCCTTTTCGGCTTTTACGTTCCCAGACGTTCACTGGGATTCTTGTTAAGAAACTCTATAAAACTCCAGACTGCTTTTCTTGAATAGCTCACTCTTACCTGTTCCATGTTCTCCGGCATTTCAGGCATGATTCCACAATTATCTGAGGAAAAAGATTTGAGATGGGTTTCAGCCTCTGCCTCCTCGGGCCGGGTCTTTGTTCTGCCTGCAGAGAGCGCAGGCACAGGAAAACGTGAGCCACAGCTTCACTCGACCTTTGAAATTAGCATTTTGAGTCGGATCCCAGAATCTCGTGCAGCATTCCACATTGCAGTAAACTGGCAGCTGATTCCCCGTGACAGTCTTGAAAATACCCAATGAGAAGTTTCATGTTGTACTGCCAGCCAAATAAGGTCCATTATCAAAACCATTAAATGGAGAACCAACTTAGAAAGAAATATAGATACAACCACAAAAAGCCTCCTGTGGAGACTTGTTGCAATTTTCTCTTGCGAAAGAAAAGCAAGAGCCAGCAGTTGGAAAGCACGCAGGCCATGCAATTGATTCCTATTCTGAAATAATTTATTGAGTTATGTCTGATTACAACAGAATCCGTTCGGTAAAGTTCTCCAGTGCTTTCTAATTAATGATTTCAAAAGACCGGTAAAAGGCACTGGTGGTAACAATACGCAGATGTTAAAAACCAACAGGTTATTTCCATTAACATGTCCTGCCTATTTGAGGAAATGGTGGGTGGAGTAGCTTTAAATTTGGCTGAACTTTAAGGACTGCTATTTCCCGTGATTCCCAGACTTACCAGCACCATACAATATATGAAACAAAATCAAGTGAAGCCTAGCAACCCTATTTTTAAAGTTTAAAGGGTATTGAATATACTCAGCTAAATTTTGAACCACCATTCTGGATTAAGGCTTTGTAACAATTTAACAACCAACAAAAAAATTGCCATTCAGGTACTTCCTGGGTGTTCCAGTGGTTAAGACTTCCGAATTCCAATGGAGGGGTTGAGAGTTCTTAGCTACACCTTCAGTTCAGTTCAGTTCAGTCACTCAGTCATGTCCGGCTCTTTGCGACCCCATGAATCGCAGCGCGCCAGGCCTCCCTGTCCATCACCAACTCTGGGAGTTTACTCAAACTCATGTCCATCCAGTCGGTGATGCCATCCAGCCTTAGCATGTAGCTAAGATCCTACATGCCTCAGGGTCAAAAGACCAAAACATAAAAACCAGAAGCAATATTGTAACAAATTCAATAAAGGTTTTTTTAAAAGTTGCCATTCATGTAGAGCTTTAGAAAAAGGTGACTTTTTATAACCTACTCCTATAAAGCACCTGGTAAACTGTATGAGGCATGTAGAGGGTCCGTAAGTGATGAAGAACGTACAGTTTTAAAAAATTGATGAATTAAAGTTCATCCAATACTTCGGCCACCTGATGCAAAGAGCTGACTCATTTGAAAAGACCCTCATGCTGGGAAAGATTGAGGGCTGGAGGAGAAGGGGACGACAGAGGATAAGATGGTTGGATGGCATCACCGACTCAATGGACATGAGTTTGGGTAGGCTCCGAGAGTCGGTGATGGACAGGGAGGCCTGGCGTGCTGCAGTTCATGGGGTCGCAAAGAGTCAGACACGACTGAGCGACTGAACTGAACTGAAAGTTCATCAAAATTTAAAACTTCTGTTAATCAGAAGACAATATTAAGAAAATAAGTAAAACACAGACTGGGGGAAATGATCTTGATACATCTATCTTAAAGGACTTACATTCAGAATACTTAAACTCCAACTCAAAGTTTTTTAAAAATCATTTTTTAAATGGACATAAGCTTTGAACAGATGCTTTATAAAGTTAACATTTGTTTTGCAGAAGGTTTTACTTTCGTTTTAGGTTCCAAGGATTCACTAATAAACCACTCATTACACACACAATAAACAATCTTAATATTTAATAGATTATCTGACTTAATTTCAGTGAGAAGTGAAAGAAGCGCTTAGTCATATCTGACTCTTTGGACTGTAGCCCACCAGGCTTCTCTGGCCCTGGAATTTTCCAGGCAAGAATACTGCAATTGGTAGCCATTCCTTTCTCCCAGGGGATCATCCCAACCCAGGGATCGAACCTGGGTCTCCTTCATTGCAAGCAGAATCTTTACCTTCTAGGCCACCAGGGAAGCACAGTATTCAGCTATAATACAGTCAGTATACAATCCAATATACATAATTTCAATAAATAGTTATTAAAAGAAGAGAAATAGAAACAACAGAAGTAACAGCTTACATATCACCAAATTGGGAAGACAACCTATATCCAGACTTGAACAGTGCCAGGAAGTCCCCAAATAACAGCAATCTGGAGTCCCAGTTGGGAAAAGGGTCCTGGGTGGTGTGTCGGGTGAGACTTCAAATTGCAGCTTCTGGGAGCTCTCGTTTATAATCCCAGGCTGCAAACTATCATCAGTTTATATGCAAAAATGCAATGCGGCTCTGTGTTTTTTTTAAACTTTTACAATGCTATTTGTTTCACCTTGTGAGTCACAAGACTTCTTGGGGGGGAGGGGGGAGGGGCGTTTGGCCAAGCCCTCAGGGGCTCAAGAAATTTCATACCCACCCCCTTTCTTATCTAAAGTGCTCCTAGATTAGCTGGTAACAATTGGTGCGCTTGCAGGCCAACTGGAATCCAGAGCCAGGCAAGGTCAGAAGGCCTGCTCCCTGACTTCTGAAGCCTAAACAAGACTACTTCTGTTTTAATTTCCCTAACATTATAGGTTAACAAGCATTTTGAGCAGTTAGAACGTTCATTCATTCCTGGTGGGATATAGCATTACACAAACACTTCAGAAAACTGGCAGTTTACTATAAAGTCAAATAAACACCTACCCCATGACCCAAAATTCTACATCTAGGTGCTTACCCAAGAGAAATGAAAGCACCATATTCATAAAGTCTTGCACAAGAACATTCGTAGCAAGAACTTCCCTGGTGATCCAATGGTTAAGACTGCATTCTTCAAGACTTCCCTGCTGGTCCAGAAGCTGGCACTCCACACCCGCATTGCAGGGGGCATGGGTTCCATCCCTGGTCAGGGAACTAAAATCCCCCATCCCTTGCTGCACAGCCAAAAAAAGAATATTCATAGCAGCTTAATTCAAAATAACCTAAAACCTAAAATTCAAAATAAGCCAAAAAAAAAAAGAATATTCATAGCAGCTTAATTCAGAGCAATCTAAAACCTAAAACAACCCATAAATCCATCAGTGATGAATGGTTAAACAAATTATAGTACTGTGGAATACTACTCTGTGGAATAATACTGTGGAATATTACTCAACTATTCAAAGAAATGAACTATATGAATGCAATGAAATAAAATTTTATATTTTAAGGCAAAACAAGAAAAATTAAACATAAAATTCTGTGTCCACTTGGCCTCCTCCCCTCACCGTGATGTGCAGTATGTGTCTGTATTACATACTAACCAGAGCTTGACAAAGATGGGAGTATCTGATAACTGTAAAGATCAATATTTTCTCCCCCGTCCTCTGTCAATAGCAATGCAGTTCTTTCCTGGTTCTGTAAAGGGTCTAGTAACTTATTATTTGCTTTGTATGTGCGAACCTGCACTAGGCACCTTTGGTGAACTTTATGTAAACATCAGTATGTCGTTTAGTTGTATGAACCTTTGTCTCAAAATGTATATGGCTGTGCTTTCAACTCTGACTGGCAGGACAGAGTTCTCAAAGCTTTATGAGAATCTGTTTTCCAAGTTATAACCCTCAGTTTGGCTCAAATAAAATTCCCCTTTTTTCCTTGATTGTTAAGTGAATTTTTATTAACGAATCTCAAAATCATTAGACTAAATGAAAGAAACTAGACACAAAATAGTACAATTTCACTTATATGAAATTCTAAAATAGGTGAAACTAATCTGTGGTGAAGAAAATTATCTTGCCTTAGGGAAAGGTAGAGGCTTCTCAGGTGGCGCTGGTGGTAAAGAACCTGCCTGCCTGGGCAGGAAACTAAAGAACCTGGGGACTTTTCTTGTTGCGGACCATGAGCTCCAGGGAACTCGGGCTTCAGTAGCTGTGGCCCACGGGCCCAGTCGCCCCATGTCATGTGGAATCTTCCCAGACCAAGGTGTGGAACCCATGTTCCCCGCACTGGCAGGCAGATTTTTAATCTCTGGACTGCTAGAGAAGTACGACAGTCCTCTCTTGTCAGTAGTGTGGAACACAGACAGCTTCCACACTATTCAAGGTTAAGTGAAGTCGCTCAGTCGTGTCTGACTCTGCAACCCCATGGACTGCAGCCTCGCAGGCTCCTCCGTCCATGGGATTTTCCAGGTGACAGTACTGGAGTGGGTTGCCATTTCTTTCTCCAGGGGATCTTCCCGACTCAGGGATCAAACCCAGGTCTCCGGCATTGCAGGCAGAAGCTTTACCCTCTAAGCCACCAGGGAAGCCCCAAGGGCTACTACAGAGATACAAGGCCTGAGTGGAGGAGATAATGGCCCAAGCTTCTCAGCACTTGGATTTTTACCCATAGTCCTCGGCACTCACAGATTCAGTCCTGCAAGTTCCCTGGGAGGCCAAAACTTGGTAAAATCTTGGTAAAAACCTTGAGGCAAAAGCTTAGAGGCTTAAGGAACAGGCCAAAGTATAGGCCATTCCTTCTAAAGAGATCTTATCCACACCTTCAATACACCCTAGCCTGGTACTCCCTGGGAATGCAATCCAATCATACCACAGCTGGATTCTAAAAGGTCTAAAAATTCCCCCTTAGATAGTCTTTCCTTTGCAGACCCGCCAGGACTACTACGGCAGCTGCTGCTGCTGCTAAGTCGCTTCAGTCATGTCCAACTCTGTGCGACCCCATAGACGGCAGCCCACCAGGCTTCCCCGTCCCTGGGATTCTCCAGGCAAGAACACTGGAGTGGGTTGCCATTTCCTTCTCCAATGCATGAAAGTGAAAAGCAAAAGTGAAGTCGCTCAGTCGTGTCCGACTCTTAGCGACCTCATGGACTGCAGCCTACCGGGCTCCTCCATTCATGGGATTCTCCAGACAAGAGTACTGGAGTGGGGTGCCATTGCCTTCTCCACTACTATGGCTATTACTGTTATTATTGTTGTTATTATTATTAGCAACTTTATGAAACACTAACCTCAATGGCCACTCACCCATGTAGTTGGTGTAAAGCCCTGCTGGTCTTTACTATATTCTGTACCTTTATTTATCCTTATACTATTTAGACAGTGTTCCTTTTTCTTCAGAGTAGTTAAATCAGTTTGTAATTTTACATTTATGATTGATTGTCTTTCTTGCTATACTATAACTTTTAAGTTAGGCGTTGTCTTGGTTCTTTCTATAGCCTCTAGCAGATTACAAAAACCTTGATAGGACTTCCCTGGTGGCCCAGTGGTTAAGAACTAGCCTGGAAATGTGAGGACACAGGGTTGATGCCTGGTCTGGGAAGATTCCACATGCCTCAGGCAACTGGGCCGAGGTACCACAACTACTGAAGCTCTCTTGCCTGAGAGACCGCCCTTCAGAAGGAAAGCCCCAGCAACCAGAAGCCTGTGCACCACAACTGGAGAAATCCCGCTCAGCAACAAAGATCCAGCACAGCCAAAAGAAAAAAGAAAAAAAAAGTTCTCTCTCAGAAATTATAGGCACTCTGGAGTGGTGTTAGCAAAACCCTGGGAATTTCCTTTAAAGTTGTTCCAAATATCTATTAAAACTGCTAATAAATGGAATTAGATATTTTATACAGTGAGATATGGACTGAAGAGCCTAGTGGGCTACAGTCCATGGGGTCGCAGAGTCAGACACAACTGAGAAACTTCACTTTCACTTTAACTGTTTTCATACTTGAAGGATTGTATAATGCTGGAGATGGGAGGGGGTTAGGTGTTGGAACTTGATATTATCAGTCTAAAACCATCATACAAGTGGTAGCATCAGTTCAGTTCAGTCGCTCAGTCGTGTCCGACTCTTTGCGACCCCATTAATCGCAGTACTCCAGGCCTCCCTGTCCATCACCAACTCCCAGAGTTTACTCAGACTCATGTCCATCTAGTCGGTGATGCCATCCAGCCATCTCACCCTCTGTCATCCCCTTCTCCTCCTGCCCCCAATCCCTCCCAGCATCAGGATCTTTTCCAATGAGTCAACTCTTCGCATGAGGTGGCCAAAGATTCCTCCTAATAACTGTTCCACTGTCTTCATATTTTTGAAAGAGAAGAAATCATTAGCATCTACAAAATGTTTAATGGGCATATTTTTTTTCCCTTAAGGGATTTTCTTCCATTAATGATTAAAAAAAGATAAAACTAAAAAAAATCCCCAAAGACCCTCCAAAAAAGGTCTTCAGGTAAATAAATAAAGCCACTTAAAACCAGTAGCCCAATTTGAAAAAGGAAAAAAATGAAAACAGCCCAATATTGAGAAAATAATCTCAGTATTAAAACTTTAGTATCAAAATGAACTACTTCTTTCAAAAACTAATTTTATTTATTTTTTGGCTGTGCTGGGCTTTCCTTACTGCGAGAGCAACAAAGATATAGACAATATGTACCGATAAAATCATCACCATAATCAAGGTAGTGAATGTATCCATCACCCACAAAAGTAATATTGTCACCTTTCTTACTCCTGATATTGGTAGTTTATGTATTTTTATATTCTTGATTAGCTAGAGGTTTATCAGTTTTATTGGTTTTTCTCAATGAAATATTTTTCATTGATTTTTATTTTTGTTTTGTAGCTTACTGATTTCTGCTCTAACCTTTATTATTGTTTTCCCCCTACTTACTTTGGTTTTAAATTGCTCTTTTACTTATTTCTACAGTAAGAGTTCATTGATTTGAAACATTTCTTTTTTGGAAATAAAGGCCACCAGTGAGGTAATTTTGCTCTAAATCTGGTTTAGCAGCATTCTACGAGCTTTGATATATTGTGTCTTCATTTTCAATCTATTCAAAATAGTTTTTAATTTCCTTTCAAATTTATTCATTGACCAGTATCTCATTTAGTGGTGTGATAATTGATTTCCAACCATTTATGGATTTTCCAGAGACTTATGTTATTGACTTCTAATTCAATTCCATTGTCAATGGACAACACCCTTGGTATGACTGGAATCCATTTAAATTTAGAGACTGTTTTCACGACCTAGTGTATAAATAGTCAATCTTGACAAATTCTTGTGCTCACTTAACAAAATATTCTGCTCGTGTTAGGTGATTTCTATAAACATCAACTTGATCAAGTTGGTTCAGAATATTTTTTAAATCTTCTATATTCTTTCCAGTTTTCTATTTGTTCTACAATTTATTGAGGGAGGCTATTGATATATCTATGTAATTAATTTTTCTATTTCTCCTTGTAAATCTATCAATTTTTTGACTCATGTATTTTGAGACTATCATTGGCTACATAAATATTTATTTTGGCCTCCTGATGAACTGACTCATTTATCATTATCACATGAAACATATTCTTGGTAATATTCTTTGCCCGGAAATCTATTTTGTCTGATATTAATACAGCCACTCTAGTTTTTGTTTTCAATCTGTTAGCATAATCTTGGCACATCATCTTGTGTGTGTGTGTGGTAAGAACACTTAACAGGAGATTTACCCTCTAGCAAATTTTAAAGTGTAAAATACAGTATTTTAATTATAGGTATGATGTTGCAGAGCAGGTCTCTAGAATTTACCTTACACAACTGAGACTTTATGCCTGTTAATTAGCAACTCATTTCCTCATTCCCATGATGGTGGTTGGATGGCATCATTGACTCCATGGACATGAGTCTGAGCAAGCTTGGGGAGATGGTGAAGGACAGGGAAGCCTGGCGTGCTGCAGTCTATGGGGTCGCAAAGAGTCGGACATGACCGAGCAGCTGGACAGCAACATTTCCTCTGCCACCCAGGCCCTGGCGACCAGCACTGTACTCTTTGCTTCAGTGATTCTGAATATTTTAGATACCTCATGTTAAGTGGAATCATGCAGTTTCTGTCCTCTGGTGTTTGGTTAAGTTTACTTGGCATAATGTTCTCAAGGTTCATCCATTTCTTGCACGTGGCAGGATTTCCTTCTTTCTAAAGGCTTAATAATATTCCACCGCAAGTATATTACATTTTGTTCATCCATTCCCGCATCTTAGCTATTGTGAATAACAATGCAATAAACATGGGGGTGTAAGTATCTCTTTGAGATTCCAATTTCAATTATTTGGGATAAATATACATAAGTGAGATTGCTGGACCATTGGCTTCCCTGGTGGCTCAGTCGGTAAAGTCTGCCTGCAATGCAGGAGGCCTGGGTTTGATTCCTCGGTTGGAAAGATACAACCCATTCCAGTATCCAGCTCCAGAGGGGCCTGGTGGGCTACAGTCCACTGGGTCACAAACAGTCGGACATGACTGAGTGACTTTCATGGTAGTTCCATTTTTAATTTTTTTTTAGAAAGTTCCATTGTATTTTCCATACAATGGAAAAAATTTTAAATTTTTAAATTTCCATCATTTTAAATTTCCATCAACAGTGTGTAAGGGTTCTAATTTTTCCACATCCTTGCCAACACTTATCTTGTTTGTTAGGCAGAAACTTTTTTAGTTGGATGCAGTCCTACTTGTCCATTTTTGTTTTTTTTTTTTTTACTGACCTTTGGTATCATAACCAAGAAATCATGGCCAAGACCAATATAAAAGTTTTTTCCATGGTTTGTTATAGTAGTTTTAATTTAAGGTTTTACGTTTAAGCCTTTAATCCTTTTTGAGTTGATTTTTGTGTATAGTGTAAGGTAAGGTTCCAATTCATTCTTTTGCATTTGGATATATAATTTTCCCAATGCTATTTGTTTGGAGAGACTATCGTTTCCCCATTTCCAAAGGGAACCTGTCTCTGTATTGTTGTTGAATTACTGCTTGTCAGGGGAAGGAGGGACTAGGTCTTCCTATCCCTTCAGCTTGGTGTATCTTTTAACATCCTTGCATTTTTCACCTTATTTCTGTCATTATATATGAAGTGTATTTTTGTAGGCAGCATATAGTCATCTTGCTTTGTAATCTCATTTGATCATTTCTGCATTTTAAGTGAAGTAAACAGACCATTTACATTAATTTGATTGTTGATATGATTAAATTTAATTATAATACTATTAATTTCTTTTTGACTCATCTGTTGTTTTCCTTTTCCTCTTTTTCTGCCTTTTTTTTGGTGTGTGTGTGCAATAGAGTTTATTAAAGTATAAAAGGGATAGAGAAAGCTTCTGACATAGACATCAGAAGGGGGTAGAAAGAGTACCCGATTGCTAGTGTTAGCAAAGGAGTTATATACTCTCCAATGAATCCAAAGAATGTCTGGAGGTTGTAAAGACTTACCAGATCTACTCCCATAATTTACATATTAAGATAACAGAATTAGCCAGAAGGTTTAATCCAGAGACTGTCCTCAGGCAGGATACATTATTGTTATATAATCCTTGTAAAGACCAGACCTACTCCCATAATTTACATTTAAGATTACAGGATTAGCCAGGTTTAATTCAGAGATTGTCCTCAGGCAGGATACATTATTGTTATATAATCCTAAGGAATGTAGAGGAAAGAAAAAAAAGTTTGTCCTTTCTTTCTCCTTGAGAATTCCAGACCCCTCTCTCCTTGGGGACCCCCAGACTTCTTATCACTCTCTCATTCCCCCCTTTTCTTTTAAGAGAATTATGTTCCCAAGGAAAAGGGGTGTCATTTTCATACCATAACTACTTCCTGCTGTTTAGGGGCGTGGTCCCTAAATTGTTGAGGCAACATATTCTCCTAACCCTCATATTGAGGGTCTCTGATCCAGGGGCCCCAAGTAATAGTTGGAGGAGGCTGTGGCACTCATAGGAGCTTAGACAACCATTTGTAAATTAAAAGCTTTTAGACGGTTAGAAAACCCCATTATACAGTTACAGACATAAGGCAAAATAATCATTAAACAAAGTTAAAATCAAAATGAAAAGTCACATTATGTCCATAGTTACGTCAGTCCAACTTAAGGTTGTTAGATGTAAGAAGAGGCATCACATATGATTGTTGTTGAAGGTATTTGCAGACTTAGAGAAAGTCTTTTCCTTGAAGTGGAGATGTCCACCATGGCAAGCCTTCCACTGATGAAGAGGGGAGTGCTCCGCAGACCCAGCAGTTAGACAATTATGAAATGCAGCGTAGGAGTGAGCCCTGGACAGGAAGGCATTGTCTTGAGGATCAAACAGCAGACTCAGGATTTCTGGAGTCAGCAGAAGTAGGCTCACATAGATTATCAGACCCATTTTTGGCTTGTCCAGACAGTTGCATTATGGAAGTGGATGGGGAAGAAAGTGGGCCAGGGGCTTCAGTAAGCACAGAGTAAGTTGCCCCAGTATCTAAAAGGAAATTGACGGATTGGCCCCCCACAGTTATTAATACCCAGGGTTCCTCAGGTGTAATTAGGATGGGAGCTTGTGTGGGGACCCGTGGGCATCTTCAGTCCTGATTGTCTTGAGTCTGACCCCTGAAACCTATGCCTCTGGGGGCAGCCTCTCTTCCAGTGTGGTCCTTTGCAGACCGGACATGGAATCAGGGCAGCTTAGATGCCTGAGGGCAATCCCACTTGAGGTGCCCCTCCTTTCCACAGTAATACCAAGCCCATCCCTTTTCACCTGGGTCCCTCTGGGCATTTCTCTCAGGCTGTTTAAGAATGGTTCTCATAGCCATTGCGAGGGCTTCTGCCTGTTCCTTTGTCCTTTTCTGCCTTTCTTTCTTTCCCTCATATTCCCTACCATAATAGACCTGAGCCAGTTGCAACAGATTATCTAAAGATTGATTTGGCCCATACACCCATTTTAATAGTTTATGGCGGATAACTGGAGCCAACTGAGTGAGAAATCTATCCTTTAAGATCACTTTTCCCTCTTCGCTTTCAGGATCAATCTCAGTGAATCTGTGAAGGGCTTCTCTCAGTCTAGGAATTTACCAGGAGCTTCCTTCTCCTCCTGTTCTATGTTTACCAATTTGGCATAGTTTAAAGGCTTAACGCACGCTTGTCTGTCTTAGTCCTCCAAGAATACATCTGACAAAATGACTCTGATCCCATTTTCCTTTAGCTGTGTTGTAGTCCCAGTCTGGTTCTGTAACTGGGACCGCCTGACTCCCAGTGGGGAGGGCGGTTATCTCGTCCTCTCTCTTCCCTACTGATTCATTACCAAACCATTCATCTCCATAAGCAACCGCTTTTCTGAAAACTCAAGTTTTTGAGTCGGGAGTCAGCATTTGTCCCAAAATATACATCACATCCTTCCAAGTAAGGTCATAAAGCAGAGCAACACCTTTAAAACTCTAATATATTTTTCTGGGTCCTCTAAATAGTCTCCCAGATCCTCCTTGATTCTTTGTATTTCTTGATAAGAAAAAGGCTTATTAATTCTCAGACTGATTATTTCTCCCTGTGGGTGCTTCATGAAGAGGCACCAGCTTGTGTGGCTGTTCCTCAGTCTCTCTGGCTGCTCTGCGCATATGATTCCAGGGATAGATTGGAGAAACCTACTTTTCTTTATCTCTCTGTCTCCTGTCCTCCATCTCATCTAGCAAAGTAGGAGGACAGGAGGGAGCTGAAGGAGTCACACCCAAATCTATACCCTTAGGACACAAGTCTGGCATATTTTGCAGCGAGAAAAAGGGCAACACATATGCTACTTCTACCCATTTCCCTTGTTTTCTACAGAACCAGTCTAATTGTAAAACAGTATTATACTTAAGAGACCCTCCAACCGGCCACCGTTCACCATCCTCCAATGGATACCATGGCCATGCAGTATCACATAGGAAGACCAGGTGTGTCTTCTTCAAGCCCTGGGGACCAAATCTATCCCAGTTTTTCAGGACACAGTTCAAAGGAGTGAGGCTGGAGTTGTTAGCTCCCATCTTGTCCTGAAGAATCCCGGTCGAGCCCCCAAGATGAAAGGTTGTTGCTGAACCCACAAAAAGACGCCAGGATTCTTGGCCTCCAGAGGAGAATTAATCTGGGGCCAGAGACGAGGCTTGATCGCTCAGAGCTTTTGTGCAATAGAGTTTATTAAAGTATAAAAGGGACAGAGAAAGCTTCTGACATTAGACATCAGAAGGGGGCAGAAAGAGTACCCTTCTCTGCCTTTTGAATTGACTATTTCTTTATAATTTCATCTTTGTTGACTTATTGACAAGTGTTTTATTTTAGTGATTTTATTAGGGTTTATAGTATATATTATTAAGTTACCACAGTGTGTTTTCAAGTAACATTATTCTACTTTACATATAGTATAAAGAACTTGCAATCATATTCTTCCATTTTCCCCCTCCTAGGCTTTGAGCTATTGCTGTCATTATGTAATTTTAAAGATGTCTAAACTACAGACCACACTCTTGCTGTTCAGTCAATTATATTTTACAGAGACTAATAAATTTTTTTTACATCTGAAAATAATTTTTCATCCTTGCTTCTGAAAACTACTTTTGTGGAGATAGTTTTAGGTTGACAGTTTTTCTTTATCACTGCTTTTCAGCAATTGTGATGTTTCATATTTATTGTTCCTAGGGTTCTAGTTTTCCTATTTGGAAACGTTACCACCATTACTTCTTCAGGTGATTTTTCTGTCCCCTCCTTCCCTCCTCTGGGAACTCTGATTACATATATGTTAGACTGCTTGAAGTTGTCCCAGAGGACATTGGTGTTCTGCTCGTTTTTTCAACCTCATTTCTGTGTTTCATGTTGGATAGTTCCTATTGCTATGTTTTCAAGTTCACTAGTCTTTCCTTTTGCAATGTCTTCTCTCTGTACTCCCAATGAGAGAGTTTTTTTCTTACATACTGTAGTTCTTATCTCTACAAGTTCAATTTGGATGTTTTTTAATGTTAAATAACTTCACTAAGTTTTGGTATATGTGGCACATATAAAATAGCCATTGTGATGTCCTCTGATAATTCTAACCTCTATGTCAATTCCGGATTGATTGAATATTCTCTTCAGGAGATGATGTTTCCTGCCTCCCTGCATGTCTAGGGATCTTTTGATTGGATGTTAAGAAACTGTAAAACTTAGATTCTTGGGTGCTTGACATTTTTATAAACCTATGCAGTTTCTTGAGCTTTGTTCCAAAATGTAATAATTTTCTTAGAAAGGACCGATCCTCTTGGGTCTTCCTTTTTTAAGGTTTGTTAGGTGGGACCAGAATGCTCACTTTAGGACTAATTATTCCCCAGTACTGAACCCTTCTGCATATCTTAGTCAGTTCTCTATAAATCATGAGGTTTTCAAGTTAGGCTGGTGGAACAGGCAGTGTTTCTAGCCTGTGTGAGCTTTGAGCACTGTGACTTTTAATTTCGGGGGACAGTCCTTCCCCAGGCTTCAGGCAGTTTCCTCATGTGCGTAACTAGTCAGTATGCAGCTGATTCCTTGCGGGACCCTTTGTGCATCTCCACAGTTCTCCCCTGCAGTTTTGTCCTTTCAGTACTCTGTCCTGCAGTCTTCAGTATCTTTGGTCTCCACAGATCTCAGTTCCGGCTTTTCAACTTGGTTAGTTGGATGGGCCTTGCCTGGGTTCCCCTTCCATGTATGTTTGCAAACTCTCTCAAGGCTGTAAACATGGATGAACTGTAGGATTCACCTTGATTGTCATGTCTTAGGGATTTTTTTTTCACGTTTAACATCATGAAAATCATTCTTTTGTATATTTTGTCATTCTTGGACAGTTTTAGGGTGCGCGTGCATGCGTGCGTGCGCGTGTGCGTGTGTGTGTGTAGGGTAGGAGGAGGAGCTATAAATCTGATCCATGTTACTGCATCTTGGCTAAAAGCAGAACTCTTGAATGATTCCATTTTATTAGACGGTTTTTCTAATTTCTACATTTCCTTTGAACTTAATTATATATTAAGATCTAATTAAATAATTAAGAAAAATTATCCTGATTAAAATAGTCTCTGTTGGTCCATCAATGGAGAAACATGACAAAAAGTTGGCTTGTAATATATGAACTGTGTAGATCAGGTATTTTAGGTGGAGAATGACCACTTTCTAAGTAGTATACTATTAATACCATTAGTGATTCTGGAGACAATATGGGGAGAGGAGGGCAGAGACAATAAATGCATCTTAAATAGAAGAATTAATGTGATTTCATATAATAGAAGTTGTATAATTGGGTCAGTGACAACGTGTAACTTTATTTCATGATACATAAATATTAATCAAACACCCAGCAATCAGGCAGATGTCAAGCAGCTAGACAAATTTTCTAAGGAGGTTACAAGCAGGGACTTCCCCAGCAGTCCTGTGGTTATGACTCCGTGTTTCCAAAGCAGGGAGCATGGGTTCGATCCCCGATCAGAAACTAAGATCCCACACTTGGTGTGTGGTGTGGCAAAAAAGAGGTTACAAGCAGAGTTTCTAAGAATTAACTGCTGTTTATGAAAAAAAAAAAAAAAAAAAAGCAGATTTCTAGACCAAACCACAGATTGTAATTTAAGAGGTCTGGGATGGGGTCTAGAAATCTGCAAATTATTAACCAACTCAGTGGCTTTGGTAAGAGAGAACTATGGAAAAAAGCTTGCCTCTATTTCTTATTTGAACTGGATAAACAGATGATGGGTGGGACAGAATGAACATTATTAGGAGAATTAAGTAGAGGCAAGAACAAGCCAAGGTGTTTTAGCCTAGCATAAGAGGTTCAGACTAGAAAAGGTCTTCAGCATCAAACTAAAAAAAAACCTAAGGTTTCAAAATAGGGAAATGATAGTATGAGAATGATTTTTAAAAGACTATTGATTTGATGGGATGAGTGAGCAAAGCTGGAAAGCGTCAGAACATTTAGAATGAGGCAATAAGGGTGAGCATCAAGGAGGAAGTACTGACAAGAGTAACTAGAATGTCAGAGAACACTGGTAAAAACAGTCAAACTTCCTATCACATATGTAAGGACAGGAAGTGAGTATTAAATAAGAGATTAACAAATATTATAAACACAATAGTAAGCAATAATAATAATAAAAAACATAGTAAGAAAAAATAGTCTTCAACAGGTTTTTCAGATGTTTACTTGCATGATTCTCCAAACTCCACTACAAGCTCAGGAGCAGTTTGTATTGCCTGGAAGGAGTATTAAACAGCAGTGTTAGTTTTCTAAATTAAAACTAATGCATCCATCATTATGAACTAAAAGCAGTTTACCTTCTCTAAGGAAGATGAAGCAATACTTGCATTTTATTTATATTTCTTCATTCGCTATTTCAGGCAATTTCAGTTTATTGTCAAAGATACAGAGATTGTAGTCAAGAAAGAGAGAAAAATGGACTTCTCTGGTAGCATAGTGGATAGGAATCCACTTGCCAGTGTAGGGGACACGGGTTCAATCCCGGGTCTAGGAAGATTCCATATGCCAAGGAGCAACTAAGCCTGTGTGCCACAACTACTGAGCCTGTGCCCTAGAGCCTGTGCTCCGCAACAAAGGAAGCCACCGCAATAAGAGACCCTCACACCGCAGTGAAGAGGAGCCTCCACCCGCTTCAACGAGGGAAAGTCCAAGAGCTGCAACAAAGACCCAGTGCAACCAAAAATAACGTGAATAAGTAAAATAAAAGAGAAAAAGAAAAATCTACTTCTCCAAAATTACAAATCGGATGTTTAGGTTACAAAATGTCAAGGGTGTGATAGAGGGATTAATTCTGGTAGGGAGTGGGTATGAGCAAAAAAGGCAGACAAGGGGACTTCCCTAGTGGTCCAGTGGCTAAGACTCCACACTCCCTACACAGGGGTCCTGGGTTCAATCCCTGGTCAGGGAACTAGATCCTACATGCCACAACTTAGAGTCTGCATGCCACAACTAAAGATCCCACATGTTGCGACTAAGACTCCACGTGGCCAAACAAACAAATAAGTAAATAAATATAAAAAAAATAAAGAGAGAAAGAAGTAAGACAAGTTTTCAAGGAAGATATATCAGAAACTGTTAACAGATTTTCACAGTTCATAAAGAGAGATAACTTGCTCAGTGCTGTGAAACCAAAGCCAAAGGAAGATAACAGAGTTCTGTATGTTTATTCACTTCTTACCTTCTTTTAATGGAGTTTTGGGAACAAAATTTTCTTTACTTTCATGAATAAAAGCCTTTGAAGGATCAAAGTGTTTGATACCTAGAACTTTATTCAGTTCCTCCTGAAGTTTTGCTTCACTTTGTTTTCTTTTAGTAAGCTGAGCACGGAGTTTTAACACCTCCTATTGTAAGAAAAAATACAGTCAGTAAATAATTATTGAAGATCATGTTGGTGAAGTGTGCTACCAATATTACTGACAATTCCACAGTTGCTCATTCTTCAAACCTTAATGGCAAAAGCCTACTGCATACAGGCTTTCAGACTATAAATTACAGTATGAACAGCTATGACAAAGAAGATAACAAGTCATTTAAATCTTCCTGTCCCTCTACAGGTACAAAGTTGTATTTCTGATAAAAGTTCAACACCAAATTAAATGCTGAGCATCACTACTGGGGAGACAGCATGAGCAGCTCTGCTGACTTGCTCCCTAGTGATATAAAAAAATTACAAAAAAAAGCAACTACTTACAGCCTCTGTAAATAGCTTTAAAGTAAAATAGCAAGTGAAGAAACAATTATTCAAGCAGATCCATAAAAAAGTGGTTTTTGTTTTTTAAAAAAGGCAGTGTCCTGTTGTGTTTGAATCAATGCTGTTCCCTCTCGCCCTAGTCCTTGCTTAGCAAAGCAGAGACTCCGCACCAGACCTCTGAAGCCTGGAGCACAGGGTTCCCTCCTCCCCCAGCTCCCAGTCAGGCTTCTCCTGCCAAGAGGAGCAGGATGTCAGCACCTCTCTTCCTCATCTGAACCACAGCAAATATGGCTGAGAGGTGTGTGTGTGAGGGGTCTTTTCTTCCAAGAAGCCAAGGCCCTATCTTAGGTGCAGAGTGCTGAAAATACCCAGACCCTGATCACCCTTTACCTGGCTCATGAGACAATGGTTCCAAGCCAACAGAGGCAAAGTGAGAGACCCTCAGATTGCTCATCTCCCTCTCCCCCAAGTCTACTAAGCATCCAGCTACAAGAACAGAGGTGTCACTCAGAGGAAATCTTGCCATAGTCCCCAAATCCAGATCTGAAGACTTGTCTCAGAAATTCTGCCTGGGAGGAGAATACAGAGCTCCTAATTTATTCCAGCACAAGCTGGAATCAAGATTGCTGGGAAAAATATCAATAACCTCAGATATGCAGATGACACCACCCTTATGGCAGAAAGTGAAGAGGAACTAAAAAGCCTCTTGATGAAAGTGAAAGAGGAGAGTGAAAAAGTTGGCTTAAAGCCAACATTCAGAAAACTAAGATCATGGCATCTGGTCCCATCACCTCATGGGAAATAGATGGGGAGACAGTGGAAACAGTGTCAGACTTTATTTTTTTGGGCTCCAAAATCACTGCAGATGGTGACTGCAGCCATGAAATTAAAAGACGCTTACTCCTTGGAAGGAAAGTTATGAACAACCTAGATGGCATATTAAAAAGCAGAGACAGGAGTAGCCAAGATGGTGGAGGAATAGGACAGGGAGACCACTTTCTCCCCTACAAATTTATCGAAAGAACAATTCAACACAGAGCAAACTTCACAAAACAGCTTCTGATCGCTAGCTGAGGACATCAGGCGCCCAGAAAAGCAGCCCACTGTCTTCAAAAGGAGGTAGGACAAAATATAAAAGATAAAAAGAGAGACAAAAGAGCTAGGGACGGAGACCCGTCCCGGGAAGGGAGTCTTAACAGACGGTTTCCAAACACCAGGAAACCCTCGCACTGGCGGGTCTGGGGGAAGTTTTCGAATCTCGGAGGGCAACCTAACTGAGAGGAAAATAAATAAAACCCACAGATTAGTGCCTAAAAGTAACTCCCAGCAGAAAAGTACCCCAGACGCCCGCATCCGCCACCAGCAAGTGGGGGCGGAACTGAGAGGAGCCGGCAGCATTGCTTAGGGTAAGGACCGGGCCTGAGTGCCCTGAGGGCAATCGGAGGGAGCTTTTGTGAGAAACCAACTTAAACTGTGGGACAGCAAAAGAGAGAGAGAAAATTAACCCGCTTGAACGTGCTGCCGTGCTGCCGGCCTTTCGCAGAACAAAGGGTCTGAGCAAGTCCAGAGGAGCTAGCCGGCTGCGGACCGGCCCAGCCCCGCCGGAGCCTGGAGGCAGGGGGGAGGGGAAAGGGGCAAACTCGGCCCCAAAGGCGGCATCCCCTACCAAACTGCAAACAGGCCTCCAGTTTCTAACCAAAGACTTCCTGAAATACTGGATGGTCAACATCTGCCGGGAGGGTCACGGCTAAACACAGGGCGCACGCACCCGACCGGCGAGAGCTGAAACTGAGGCTGGGACCGCGGAGGGGAGAAGGAGTGCCACACCCGGGGAGAGTGCGCCCAACAAGCTCCTGGCTGCCTGAGCTGCTCGGGCCTGGGAAGGCACAAAACGCAGGTGCAACCGAGTCCGCGCTTTTGTGGAGAACCAGAAAACTGGAATCGCACGCAACGGCAGGGCACGCTCCATATAGAGCAGCCGGGAGCCTGAGCAGCAAAGAGGGAGAAAACAGCGCCCCGCCTCCCCACAGAGCGACGGAACTAGCAAACCTGAACAAGAGACCACCTCCGCCCGCCTGAAAATTAGGCACTGAAGAGACCGGCAAACAGAAGCCAAATAAACAAAGGGAACCGCTTCACAAGGGACCGGTGCAACAGATTAAAATCCTGATAGATAACACTGACTACACCGGAAGGGCCTATAGATATCGAGAAGTGTAAGTTGGAACGAGGAGCTATCTGAAACTGAACTGACCCCACACTGACTGCAACAGCTCCAGAGAAATTCCTAGATGTATTTTTAATAAAAAAAAAATTTTTTTTCTTTTCTTTTCTTTTTTATTTTTTCTCTTTTATTTTCTTTTAAAATTCCCTATTACTCCCCCATTACTCCTTAACTTTCATTTTCATATATTTTTATGGTTTTCTTAATTAGGAAAAAAATTTTTTTTCCTTTTTTTTTTTCTTTTTCTCTTATTTTCTTTTAAAGTCCTCTATTACTCCTCTACTATTCCTTAATTTTCATTTTCATTTCACTATAACCTTGCAAAAAAAAAAAAGAGAAGCCCTATTTTTAAACTGAACTTCATATATATTTCTAAAATTTTTTGTGTTTTTGTTTTTGTTTTTAATATTGTATTTTTAAGAGTCTAACCTCTACTCTAGATTTTTAATCTTTGTTTTTCAGTATGTGATATAAATTTTGGACATTTAAGAATCCAATATTCAGTTCCCATTTTTACTCAGGAGTGTGTTGATTACTCTCTCCCACTTTTGACTCTCCGTTTTCTACCTCAGAACACCTCTATTTCCTCCTTTCCCCTTCTCTTCCCAATCCAATTCTGTGAATCTTTGTGGGTGTCTGGGCTACGGAGAACACTCTGGGAACAGACAGCTGCATAGATCTGTCTCTCTCCTCTTGAGGCCCCCTTTTTCTCCTCCTGCTCATCTCTATCCCCCTCCTCCCTCTCCTCTTTTTCATGTAACTCTGTGAACCTCTCTGGGTGTCCCTCACGGTGGAGAATCTTTTCACCATTAACCTAGAAGTTTTATTATCAGTGCTGTATAGTTGGAGAAGTCTTGAGACTACTGGAAGAATAAAACTGAAATCCAGAGGCAGGAGACTTAAGCCCAAAACCTGAGAGCACCAGAAAACTCCTGACTACACAGAACATTAAGTAATAAGAGACCATCCAAAAGCCTCCATACCTACACTGAAACCAACCACCACCCAAGAGCCAGTAAGTTTCAGAGCAAGACATACCACACAAATTCTCCAGAAACACAGGAACAGAGCCCTGAGTGTCAACTTACAGGCTGCCCAAAGTCACACATAACACATAGACCCATCTCAAAACTCATTACTGGGCACTCAATTGCACTCCAGAGAGAAGAAATCCAGTTCCACGCACCAGAACACCAACGCAAGCTTCCCTAACCAGGAAACCTTGACAAGCCAATCGTCCAACCCCACCCACTAGGTGAAACCTCCACAATAAAAAGGAATCACAGACCTCCAGAATACAGAAAGCCCACTCCAAACACAGCAATCTAAACAAGATGAAAAGGCAGAGAAATACCCAACAGGTAAAGGAACATGAAAAATGCCCACCAAGTCAAACAAAAGAGGAGGAGATAGGGAATCTACCTGAAAAAGAATTTAGAATAATGATAATAAAAATGATCCAAAATCTTGAAAACAAAATGGAGTTACAGATAAATAACCTGGAAACAAAGATTGAAAAGATACAAGAAATGTTTAATAAAGACCTAGAAGAAATAAAAAAGAGTCAATTAAAAATGAATAATGCAATGAATGAGATCAAAAACACTTTGGAGGGAACCAAGAGTAGAATAATGGAGGCAGAAGATAGGATAAGTGAGGTAGAAGATTAAAATGTGGAAATAAATGGAAGCAGAGAGGGAAAAATAGAGAAAAAAAGAATCAAAGAAATGAGGACAACCTCAGGGACCTTGGATCAATGTGAAACACGCCCACATTTCGGAATCATAGGCCGTTCCAGAAGGAAGGAAAGATCAAAAAGAAAGGCCATTGAGAAATACTCGAGGTAGATAATAGCTGAATAATTCCCTAAAATGGGGAAGGAAATAGCCACCCAAGGTCCAAGAAACCCAGAGAGTCCAAACAGGATTAAACCCAATGGCAAAACCCCACCCCAAGACACATATTTAATCAGAATTAACAATAGATCAACCAAAGAACAAATATTAAAAGCAGCACAAGGGAGAAACAACAAATAACACACAAGGATTCCATTAAGGATTAACAGCTGCGCTCTTATTCAGATAGAAACCCTCCAGGGGCCAGAAGGGAATGGCAGGGACATTACTGAATGAGTATATGAAAGAGAATTTACAACCTTAGAAGTTACTGTACCCAGCAAGGGATCTCATTTCAGATATGAAGGAGAATTTTTCAAAGCTTTTTACAGACAAGGCAATAAAGCTGAGAGAATTCAGCACCACCAAACATGGCTGCTTCAACAAATGCCTTAAAGGATCTTCTCTAGACAGGAAACACAGAAATGGTTGTATAAAACGTGAACCCAAAACACATAGTAAATGCAACGGGATCAGTATCTAGTCAATAATTACCTTACAATGTTAAATGGGTTGAACGCTCCCAACAAAAAGACGAAAGACTTCTGAAATGGATACAATAAACAATACCCTCAATATATGCTGTCTACAAGGACCCATCTAAACAAGAGGACACATACAGACCTAAAAGTGAAGGGCTGAAAAAAAATATTTCATGCAAACGGAGACCAAAAGAAAGCAGGAGTCGCAATACTCATATCAGATAAAATAGACTTTCAAATAAAGGCTGTGAAAAGAGACAAAGAAGGACACTACATAATGATCAAAGGATCAATCCAAGAAGAAGATATAACAATTATAAATATATATGCACCCAACATAGGAGAACCGCAATATGTAAGGCAAACGCTAATGAGTATGAAAGAGGAAATTAATAGTAACACAATAATAGTGGGAGATTTTAATACCCCACTCACAACTATGGATAGATCAACTAGACAGAAAATTAACAAGGAAACACAAACTTTAAATGACACATTGGACCTAATTGATATCTATAGGACATTTCACCCCAAAACAATCAACTTCACCTTTTTCTCAAGTGCACATGGAATCTTCTCCAGAATAGATCACATCCTGGGCCATAAATCTAGTCTTGGTAAATTCAAAAAAATTGAAATCATTCCAGTCACCTTTTCTGACCACAGTGAAGTAAGATTAGATCTCAATTACAGGAAAAAAATTGTTAAAAATTCAAACATATGGAGGCTAAATAACATGCTTCTGAATACAGCCAACAAATCAGTATAAGAAATTGCAAAAAAGAAATCAAAATATGCATAGAAATGAATGAAAATGAAAACACAACAACCCAAAACCTATGGGACACTGTAAAAGCAGTGCTAAGGGGAAGGTTCATAGCATTACTGGCTTACATCAAGAAACAAGAAAAAAGTCAAATAAATAACCTAACTCTATACCTAAAGCAACTAGAGAAGGAAGAAATGAAGAACCTCAGGGTTAGTAGAAGGAAGGAAATCTTAAAAATCAGGGCAGAAATAAATGCAAAAGAAACTAAAGAGACCATAGCAAAAATCAACAAAGCTAAAAGCTGGTTTTTTGAAAAAATAAACAAAATTGACAAACCATTAGCAAGACTCATTAAGAAGCAAAGAGAGAAGAACCAAATTAACAAAATTAGAAATGAAAATGGAGAGATCACAACAGACAACACTGAAATACAAAGGATCATAAGAGACTACTACCAGCAGCTCTATGCCAATAAAAGGGACAACTTGGATGAAATGGACAAATTCTTAGAAAAGTATAACTTTCCAAAACTGAACCAGGAAGAAATAGAAGATCTTAACAGACCCATCACAAGCAAGGAAATCGAAACTGTCATCAAAAATCTTC